>NW_013953063.1:30240-32795 GCF_001266775.1 Austrofundulus limnaeus
GTGCATATGTGCATGTATGTGTGCATGTATGTATATGGGCATGTATATGTATGGGTATGTATGTGTGTATGTATGTATTTGTATGTAAGTATGAAAGTGTTTGGATATGTAGGTAGGGGTATGGTTGTGTATATATTTGTATATGTAAATGGGTATGGTTTTCAGCAAGGCTTAAGTCATTATAATTACATAGTTATGCATTTTTGTTGCTGTGGTTTTGCTATCTTTGTTTTGTAGGTGTGGAGCCGAGAAGTCCGGTGTGCTGTCTTGTGTTTTCTCAACATATAATTTACTTATCTTCTAACCTCTTTTTCACTCTTTCTCAATGCATTTCACTTTTTTCTTTTTTATTCTTTTTCTCCAATTAAAAAAAAATCATAATAATGGTGTGGAGAGGATGGCTAAAGGGGGAGAAGGGAGGCCATCAATTAAAAAAAAAATTACCTGAAAAAGACATTCTCAAAACAAATAGATCCGTATAGTCCCACCCCTTTCTCCTAAAAAAAATAAATAAATAAAAAAACGGAGAACCCAACAAACAAAAAATCCACACATTTCTGCTTATACTTGGGGCTTAACTCCCTGCCTGGACTCCCGCCATAACTAAATAACAATAACCAAAATATATATAAAAAAGGGTTCCCTTACTTTAAAGTATTATTACTGTTTATGCTCCTTGCAGGACTGATAAATAGATCACTAACCAAGATCCGGAAAGTCCCCCTGTGAAACTCTTGTACATAGAACAAAAAGAGGAATGTTGTCCCTGAGAATAATGTCTAAAATTAAATCAAGATATAATGTGGGACATAAAGTTAAAAGGTTCATTACAACCTGACAGTCACAATGGATAGATGAGGGCTGGACCTGCGGTCAACACCGGTCCTCGTTGTCCGTCGCCGAGATGATCCTCTTTTTAACGTAGTCCATTGCTTTATTGGCTTCCAGGAATTCCTTGCTTTCCTCCCCATGAGAGATGCGAAGCCGTGCAGGAAAAAGCAGGCCATAGCGAACATCACGTCGGTTGCAAAGAAGCCTCAGCACATCTGTAAACGCCGCCCGAGCCCTGGCCACAGCTGCTGTGTAGTCAGATGTGATGGTGATCGGTGACTCTAAAATGAAGAGAACCACGACTCTGAGCCCAACGCAGTATTTCCACACCCACCCATCCATCCATTTTCTTCCGCCTATCCGGGGTCGGGTCACGGGGGCAGCAGCTTCAGAAGGGAGGCCCAGACCTCTCTCTCCCNAGTGTTCATGGTTTGTTCTTGCAAGAAGGTTTAGTGGTGAGAAAATGGGTACCACATTTAGTGATGTTGGGTAGTCCAATTTTTCGGATTGTTGTGCCAAATAAAAACAGAACAGCCATAGTAAAAACAGCTCAAGATGAATCTGGTCATTCTGGAGTGAAAAAAAAACATATGACCGAGTGTTAAGACATTTCTTCTGGCCTCGTCTTAAACGAGAGATGTACCTGGTTATCAAAAAGAAAAAAATTGTATAGGTCTTATGGACGGGTTCTTCTCTAATTAAACGTTTCGTCTCTCCTCCAAGAGACTTCTTCAGTCTGAGAGTTTCAGGCAAAATTCAGGCTTTTAAGCACTGCTTCCATGTGACTGATACTCACATCACATGGCTATTGTTGATACCTAATTAACACCTATTGTTAACAGGGGGTGGAGTGATACTGGCAATAGCACAGCTATGTAGGAGGGGGGACAACTGAAAACGGAGGCCTCCACCTCTGTTTAATGATGGACGGTCTTTCTTCACAAAAATGGCTTCTTTTACTCCTCTCTGATATTTTACCTGGTTTAATGAGATGCATCAGGACATGTATCTGGTTACATTAAAACGTGTCATGTTTGTCAGTTGACCTCCAAACCCAATCAAACTTTAAAACCAGTTCCATTGATTCCGATTGAGACTAAATCAGAACCATTTGAACATTTGGTAATAGACTGTGTTGGACCTTTGCCAAAATCTAAATAAGGTTCAGCTTATTTGCTTACAGTCGTGTGTCAGACTACACGTTATCCAGCGGCGTATCCATTATGTACGATCACAGCAAAATCGGTTGTCAAAGCATTAACCCAATTCTTTAAAGTCTTTGGTATTCCAAAAGTTGTAGAGTACGACCAAGGTACTAACTTTACATCTAACCTGATAAGAATGGGCTTGGTTGGTTTGAACCCGAAGATGCAGGACTGAGTGAGGGTGGCAAAAAAGGTTTATTAAAACAAAACAAAAGGTGCTGACGTGGCAGCAAACAAGAATTAGGGATTTGGGTAGGAACAAGAACATGAACATGAACGTAAAATAGAGAGCAAGAGAACAAGGAACAAGAAACAGCGAACATGATTCTGACACCAGACTGAGACAAGACAGGACTTAAATACACTGACAACTAATGGATGAACTGAAAACACCTGGTGAGAAACACGAGGGTGACAAACCAGACTAATAAGGAGCAGCTGGGCTGAGACACACTGGGGAACATAGAAACACTAGGAAAGCCAAGGTGAAAACTGACAAACCATGACACAGATTTGTTC
>NW_013953063.1:35383-36873 GCF_001266775.1 Austrofundulus limnaeus
TCAGGACATGTTCCACATTTTCTTTCTCTCCACAACTCTCACAATTATCGTCATTCCTTTTTCCTATTAAAAATAAAAAGTCATTTAAATAAGAATGCCCCACTCTTAGTCTCATTATAATTACATCATCTCTTCTATTTCTTTCTATTAATTTCTGTATTTTTACTGAGTTTTGAATTCTACATATTTTTCTTCCCTTTTTATCCTCATTCCATTTTTTCTGCCAAATTTCTATTTCTTTCTCTCTGATTACTGATCTGCCTTCACCTTTTCCAAATGCGATAGTGATAGTTATTTGTCCTCCCAAAGCCTTTTTTGCTAGTTTATCTGCAATTTCATTTCCCTTCACCCCCTTGTAAGGGAAGTGACTTATGTAAAATAGGTCTCCCTACATCTTCTCATAACAACGTTATGAGAGAAATTTTTACCAAGGTTTTTTCTCATTACTTTAATATTTGTCTGTACAAAGTGAAGAGTGACACAATAAGGGAACGTCAGACGAGTTCAAGTTGATTCATAAAAGATTATGCAATCATTTATTTACAAAAATTGAACAAATCATAAGTTACACCTGATTGTGGATTTCCTATATTAAGCGTCCAAGTTAAATGAGATAAAAACCACGTCCGACTTTTCTTTCACATTAACTCAGATTACTTATATAGAACAGTAAAACGTCAGCTCTGATGTAATAACTAAACAATTTACTGGCATTTTAATGTAGGGTTGGCAAAGAAAGGGTAAGAAAAGATGATGAAAATTAGGGATTAGTGTTTCTGCTTTTATTTTGGAAAGGGTCTGTGTGACAACCGGATTAGCACGTCCTCTCTGCGCCCAGACTTCAACTTGACACATCACCACGAACACATCAGCTTTACCTAGGGATGTCTTCTTAAGGCAAACCTGGTATGAACTGTCTCACCACGACCATCCAGGAAGCTTGTACCCTCTAGTCCTTGGCGAAAAGGTGTTTTCAGGTGATTTTTCGTCTGTTTTCAGCCCGGGCTAGAAAGATTCCAGCTGTGGTTCCGGTCGTCCTTCAAAATAAAAGTTCTCCCTGCGGGAGTTAAAAACACTGAAGAGACGTGTGTCTCTGCTGGACAGAAGTGGCGTGCTTCTGTCCGGCCATCAGATTCACCCTATTTGGCTGAAATGGGCGAGATCCGAGGCCCGGCTGTTCTCCGGAGAGAAGAAGCCGGTCTTCCCGTTTCGGCATTCAGGAAGAAGACTCTCTGTGTCTCTCTAATACGTCCGTGTTAGTACAGAGAGTCTGACGACTTAGATCCGCCCTCAGGCGTTAGAGCATGAGTCAGAAAGGAAAGAAGAGATAAGGCTTTGCCAGGTGCCAGTCAAGGTCATCTGTAGCTGTTTTAAACAGACATTATGATAATATTTTCTTAGCTTCTTTCTGATAGATTCTAAGAGAAGTCACTGTAAAACATTTATGATTAATTAACATTTCTGTTTAACTAATCAGTCTGAACTTGGTG
>NW_013953063.1:39895-52072 GCF_001266775.1 Austrofundulus limnaeus
GCTTCTTTATTGCTTCTGCATATGATATTTTCTCTGTTATTTTAACTCTGAGCTTCCCTTGCTTCTTTTTGCACTATGCAACCACCATAAGCTGCACTATGCTCACCTCCACAGTTACAGCACTTCACTTTTGAATCTTTTTCACATTTTCCATACTCATGAGGACCACTGCATCGTGCACATCGTATTTTTCCTTTGCATTCTTTTGCAACATGTCCCATTCTTTGACATATGAAGCACCTGAGAGGATTTGGAATATAAGTTCTTACTCTGAAGTTAACATATCCAACCTGAATAGATTCAGGCATTACATTTTCAAACTGCAATATTACTGACATGGTATCTTTCAGAGTTCCATCTCTTTTATTTTTGATCCTTGTTGCTTCTGTAACTTCCCCTCCTTTGATTTCTTTTTTGATTTCATCTATTGTTATGTCAAGTGGTACTCCTGATATTACTCCCTTTAGTTTTGTAAGTGTTCCAGGTATGTATGCTTTAATTGTTTCTCCCACCAGTGTTGACATCTTAACAATTTTTTCTTGCTYTTGTTTGTTCTCTGCATGGATAAGTATTTTCCTCTTATTCATGAGCCTGGCCAGTTTAATTCTCCCAATCTCTTTCTCAATGGCTTTTGTCAGTTTAATTGGATGAAACTGCCCTCCTTCCTGTTTGAACTCAATCATAACTTTCCATTCTTCTTCCTTGTTAGTCTGCACTTCTTGTGTTTGTTTTCTCAGACTTGTATTTATTTTTGTCTTTTTGCTAATATCTTCTCTTGATTCACTCTCTTCTGACCAGCTTCTCGCTCTCTCCTGTCTTTTCCTTATATTTCTTTTCATTCTAGATGATCTTGCCATCTCCCATTCCATTTCACCTCCACTATTTCCACCTGATGTGGAAGCCATTGAGTTACATTCAATGCACTGTTAATGCTACCGCCAATAAATTCAAGCCTACCGCCCTGGTCAAATCTGCCACATCAACAGCGTTCCGTCTCCCAGGTTCCAGCCTGCCAGAGGGAAAGACAGATCCTGCTTCTCCTGACACCAGACTGAGACAAGAATGGACTTAAATACACTGACAACTAATGGATGAACTGAAAACACCTGGTGAGAAACACGAGGGTGACAAATCAGACTAATAAGGAGCAGCTGGGCTGAGACACACTGAGGAGCATAGAAATACTAGGAAAACCAAGGTGAAAACTGACAAACCATGACATAACCTGTTCAAACAAGCATTAAAGTAGTTACGAGTATGGCATGTTAAAGCTTCTGCTTATCATCCGGAAAGCCAAGGTGTGTTGGAAAGGTTCCATCAGTCACTTAAATCATTACTAAGTGCTTATTGTTCAGAGTTAGGGTACTGTGGACCATCTGTCCATCTTTATGCAGCATGAGGCTTTGGGAGAAATCAGCTCGGGGGCAGCTTTGGATCCCATCTCTCAGTATGATGGCCGTAGCCACCGGGATTCCAAAGTAGGTTGCGTAGCATGCAGTGCACCACGCAGCCCCGAGGTATTCCCAAAGGTATGGGAACTCCTTCAAGCCTTTCCTGCAGTCTGCACAATGTTGTACCTGTCAGAGCACAGGGGTTAAGGAGGTTAGGAGTGGCCATAAAACATTTTACAACTTAAAGCGCCAGACGTAACAATAAGTTGTAACAAAATACAAAATCAAAAATCATAAAAATGTGTCTTTAAAGCAGCAAAAAGCAAAAATTTTAATAATCTTGAGGATGGGGGCAGTTATGGTAGAGAGAAGCATCGAAAGGTGGTAAATTAGGAGGATTAATCCAGCGATGGAGCGGTCGTGTTCTGCTGGGTGGAGTGGTGATCGGCACGTTTCTCGGAGGAAGAGGGGGTGGTTCGAGTGAGGCTTGTTCAGCTGAGACTGCTATAGGGAGGAGGGCAGCATAGGTCATGAACCAGGCAAGGATGGACAACTRGCTGATCAGGCCCATCCAATATAAAGCGGAATAAACTCCCCAGGCTATGCCCCACAGGACGAGGCGGAGGAACCYAAGGAACCAGGCTACCTTTCCACATGTTAGGCGGCAGGTTTCACGGCCGATGATAAAAATGACACTCATGGCCAGCATACCTTCCCAGACAGCCAAGATGATATATTCAGGGGCAAAGCGAGAGAATGGTGCTCGTCTGACCCATTCAATGCCTATTACCACGAACTCAATAAGCAACCATAAGAGAAGTAAAGCAGCCGCCCGGGGTTGCAGTGGCTTCGTTCTCCCCAGGATGTAAGAGACGAACAGGGAGAGTGCAACTTCTTGTCGGCCTAAAAGGCAGCCAACTGCAACCTGACCCATTGACATGGTCAGGATAAGAATTCTCAAAGGCTGCTTAAGGGTTCATTTTCCTGTCATGCAGTAGCAGAACCATGCAAACATTATCGCATAGTATTCAACCAGAGATA
Source organism: Austrofundulus limnaeus (assembly GCF_001266775.1). NCBI lineage: Eukaryota > Metazoa > Chordata > Actinopteri > Cyprinodontiformes > Rivulidae > Austrofundulus > Austrofundulus limnaeus. The sequence continues at coordinate 42,328 of NW_013953063.1, forward strand.
CAGCCAAGGGAGGATCCCTGGGTCTCAGTGAGTAGGTACTCTGCATGGATGAGTTAAAAGTTGGACTTACATCGGGTGTGGTAGGTAGCTGGGTAGAGGTCATGGTGCTGTAGTTGGTCCGCTTCTTGTGTCTTCATCCAAGTCCAGTGGGGTTGTTCCTCTTTTGTCTCAGCGCAGCCTGTTTTATAGGGAACCAGCGCCCTACTCAGGGGCGGAGTCTGTGTTCCCTCCTCCTCTTTTGATCTGCCCATTAGTTCGGGGGAGGTTCCTTTGGGATAATGTAGAACGTGGAGATAGCTTGTGTTCCGGCCCATTGCAACATTTGTTTTAATGCTGCGTCGACGACCTGTTCATGAATGAAAAATTCTTGATCACCGCAGTACAAGTCTAGTGCCTCCCTTGGGGCTGCTCCAAGGATCTTCCTAGGCTGCTCCACAGTCAGGACGTGTCTCTCCCGAGATGGGTTCACCTCCAGAAATATTCTGAAGTTTCTGATCCGGTAGTTCGGGTCAGGGTGATAATGACTCTGTTGGATCGTGATGTGCATCATCCTCTGTTGCTGAATGGGTTCAAGTGTTGTTCTGGCTTTGGGTCTTCCTATTTTATCTGGTACCGTTGCTCCTCCTCTGGGAGGGGAGGGGTTCATGACTCCTCCTCCTTTGGCCTCACCGTTGGTTTTGAAAAATGACTCTTATTTCATAGTGAAGTAATTCTTGATTGGCGGTGATTATTCTCATTGTTCCAGTCATCATTTTTAACAAATTTCTTCTAGACGACATCTGATATCTTTTACTGAACCAATAAGGACCAACCTGATAGTTCACAATTAGAATCTCTTCAGGGTAGGTTGGATCATCTCTATTTTAATCTTCGGCACTTCTTGTCCCCATTGTCTCTTTGCCACAATAATCTTCATTATTTGGGCAGAGGTCAATTTTCCTAATTCATGAAATGTTCACCAAGAAATTCATGCTGGCGATGCCAATCCACACTTGCCCAGTTATTCAAGGCCTGACAGAACAAATCCAGGAACTCTTCTTTTGTGCCTACTGAGGGGTAGACACGATAACGATAATCCTGGAGATTGCAATACTCAACTGTCAGAAGGTCTTCTCGGTGGGTTGGATCTACTTCCACCATCAACTTTATGCTCCCATAATCCCAGTCTGTAACTCCAATCTTAATTCTCTTAGCGGTTTTGTTGCGTTCGAAGAAAGTGATGGTAATACTGCGTACTGAGTCTGTGTGCTCTCAGCTTTGTTATTTTTTATTTTGGGGAAGGGGCTTATATTCACTCCTCCTTGGGGGCAGGGCTCTGAGACACAATTCTCTCAGAGCTAAGCATGCCAAGGCAGCAGTAATCAGGATACCAAGGACTGTCAAGCAGTATGGCCAAATTTTTTCCAACATTTTTATAGCACCTTCTTCGACTGCTTCTGCACCTTCAGCTATGATGCCTATGGCCTCTTTTGCTAGGGACTTCACCTCTCTGAAGGCCGTTGTTTGGATTGTTTCATACCATGCACAGGTGTGTTTGAGTCTGGGCCATATTTCTTCCAAACTTCTGGGTATTTACATGTAATATTATAGTAAATGTGGTTTGGGCCTACCCATTCGAATCCTTCCCTCTCAAGGCCCAGGCACAGCTTTCTTCTGAATGCGTGACCTTCGGCTTTTGCGATCATGGTGTCGGGGACTGACGGGATAATTTCACCAGCAATACTCTTCTGCAGTCGCATGTGTGGTCCCATAATTACTTCTGTGCAATGGGCTAGGGCCATAGATCTGTACCAGGCTCCTTTCGGTTAGCCTCTGATCAAAGATGAATATGGATTTCTACCACTTATGCCCTTGTTTGTCCAAATGGTTGCCATCTTGTGGGACTTATAATTACCTTGATAGAAGCTTTCACAGTACTCTCACCAATCAGGTAGTTCACTGCGTGGTTCTCGAGCCAAACTCACAGTGCTTGTTTGTCCACTGGAAGCACATTTCATTTTCCATGGTTTGGGGTGAACATACCTGTCTGGTCTGTAAATTGCTGATGACCAGATGTCATGCTCCTTTGAATACACTGTTGCAATGTATTGATACTTTACCCCATAGTTGTTAGACTGGGATAGGCAGGGGATCACCCAGTGTTCCATTTCTTCTCTCTGGAACCCCCACCATGTCCGGGTTTTATCTCTGCTGTGTCCTTCGATCCATCCTTGCAATAGCTCTTTGGTGCTGTTGTGCCTGAGGATGCCTGTGCAGTCATATCTCCAGGTTGAGACAAAGGAGATGTCTACTTGCCACAGTTTACACCTAGGGGAGGTCCCATGTCCTTCCCATTTGGAGTCATTTAGGCTGAGAAAAATTCTTCTGGCAACACATTTGTCTATTTTGTCAAAACCTCCTTTGGGTACTGATTTTAGCTCTTGGACAGTGGGCAGTTTTTGGACATGCATGTGTGACTGGTAGGGGCCTTTAAGTCCTCCATGGCCCCTGTGGGACCCTTCAGGGAAATCTCCTTCATAGTGAACTACGTCCTTCTTGATCCATATCCATGGGAAGGTTTCGTTTAGCCAGTCTTCCTGCATTGCTCTGGTAGGACTGAAGACCGATCTCCAGCTAGTGTAATAGTAAGTTTGGAACCATAGTGGGCCTAGGGGCATATAATTCTGTCCAGCACATCTCACCCACGTGTTCCATATGCAGGGGTCGAGGCGTGTGATATCTGTAAACAAACCATCCCTATCTAGATCTCTCTAGGACTTCGGGTTGGCTATGGTGAGGATGTACCTTCACTCCAGTCACATTGGTAGTGTAATTATTATAGGTTCCAATTATTGCAGTATAATTATCAGTGTGGTTGTTGAATTTGGGTGTCTTCTTGTAGAGTGATGGGTGTTTCCTTTGGGGTCAAATTCTGGTCCTGTTTGTGACAGGAATCTTGTCACATTTAAGGTCATAATGTCCCCAAAATTCCCACCTTGGAAATATGGCTGAGCAGGATATAGGTTTGTGGGGTGCTGGAAACACAGCTTCATATTGACAGTACCCTTGGTGCGCTAGGCCCAGCAGGGGCCTGCATCCCCAATCACAGTGCCATTCAGGTGGTTCTTCTTCTGGCTGTATCCAGTTACACTTTGTTGTTTTAGTCTCATGTTCTTCCAACACCGTAATCCACACGATGAATCCGTCTTTGGTTGCCAGTAGATTTGAGATTGTCCATCTATGGTCTGTCGTGAAGTTTTGTCATGCCAATTCATCTGTCCAGGTATTCCAATTCATCAGGTTATTTTGCCATTCCTCATAACCCAACCTTTTTATCTTGTTCCAGTAATGAGTTTGATTCTCAGAAGTTTGGTTTGCGTCCCAGGGCATGAGGAGGTTGCGGGGGCTGGTGTTCCAGCAGGTCAAATTTCCATATTTTGTGTTGTCATGAAACACTCTGGCATGGGTGACTTTCCATGGTTGGTATCCTGCTTAATATAAAATTGACAAAATTAAAGCAATAGCAAGAAACAAAGCTAAAAGCCTTAAGCCAGTCTGCAGACATGGCTTCTTTTTACAGCTGCAGCCACAGCTGTTTTTGGGAAGGGGTTTTTTGGTGAGGTCGGTTTCTCCATCATTGTCCTCAGAGTCTTCCTGGGTCTGTGACATGTAGGCAATCCTCTCTATTTCCTTTCTGCTACAGTGTAGCTCACAGACAGGCCTTTTATCTTTATGATGGGGAGGAATGTTGACTCCTCTGGTGGGGTGTGTCTACAATCAGTCCTCCCTTTTCTTCAGGGCCCCACCCCCTCTCCTGTGATTATTGAGGTCAATCATCCCACAACCAATCCCAAGGAGAGAAAATGATGTCACAAGTCGAATGAGGGGGAAACCTTACGTCTCACCGAAATTTCTTTTAAATTGTCTCGCTCTTTACCCTGAGCAGCCGCGAGGGAACACGGGTCAGGGCTCTGAAGAGCAATCCAGAGTGACGTGAGGTGGTGGGACAGGAACCTCAGGGGGCGGGACAGGGGCCCCATGTGTATCAATCTCTTCACGATGATGCCCCAGAACAGTGATGGTGGCTCCAATGGAGTAAAGTCCCTTGAGTGGGACAATCACCATTTGAACTGCGACCTGCAGTTTACAGGTGGAGTCTGGGCGGATGGGAACCTGGGTTCTTTGAGCCACAGTCCCGGGGATATGCAGGATTCCTTGGCGATTCCACGCCTCAGAGGTGACCGTGTATGTAGCGACCTTCTGCTTGGGGCGAGCTCCCCTCGGACACCAAGCATCAATATTGGTGATGTAGTAGTATAGGTCAGACATTCTGACCCTCTCCTCACGAGGGATGGCCAGGAGTTCTGTTAGCGGGATAAATTGATTTTCGATCACCTCTTTAATAAGGGAGGCCCATGTAGTGAGCTCCCAGGGTCTCTCCCAACCGTCTTCATGTGCAGTTGCTTTTACATCATCTGGTCTTTCGTCAGGTCTTATGGCCAAAGTCAGGGGTTCTCTATACACCCTGAAAACCAAAGGGTGCTCCTGTAGCCCCACTAAGGGTTTTCCTGCATGAACCCCAGCCGCTTGAAAGGGCCAAGATTTGTCAATAGTCTCGTTCAATAGGTCACAGCAGAGGTCCTCGGGTGCTTCAGTGTCTCCTTCTTCCTTGCCATCAGTGACAGGATCCAAGGGGGGTGCAGAGGGATCACATGAGAGTTCAGGGTACAAGAGAGGACTGAGGCCCAAGGAGGAAGCAATAGCGTCAGTGGTCTCATCCGGTGTCACATATCTGAGGGGGTAGAAAAGTCTCCGTACCTGCCATCCCCAGGCCTCAGCTGCCTGGACCAGTGTTCCATGGCATGCTAAGGATGAACATGCAGGACACCATTCCAATTGGTACCCATCCCATGAACAACCACATCCCTCGGGCAGGACTCCCTTCCGGTCGCACTGGTCGGCAAGGGTGATTCTGGGCAGAGTGTCAACTCTGCAAGTCCCACAGATGAAGGCTTCCAGCACCTTCACTGGGCTTCTCCTGACTCCAATGAGGTCAACGTTTGACCTGGGGGGGGAGAGAGGTTTCTTGTGACCGGGTCCAACTCAGGCAGTCTCAAAATTTCCTGCCTGCAGGCAAACCACACATCCCCTATTACAGTGGTTCCATTCCACTGTTTCAGGATCCGGTGACAGATATCTGATTTTTGCATATTCTAGGGTCTTCAGGGCTCTGCCGACCCAAATGCCAAATGCAGTACTTCTCATGAATACCAATCCATTAATCATGGCCAGTCAAATGTAGGGCGATGGAGAGTTACTGAGGTCCATGGCCATGTTCATTTCTGGTTTCTTAACCTAAGGCTGGTTTCAGCTGCTRGACTCCTTGGATTCCTTTCTTCTTCAGCAGTACTGTGTTCTGGTCTAACACTTTAATCACAGTGTCAACCTCGTCATACTTCGGCTTGACTGCACCCGTACTGGGTTGGTCTCTGGCTTTAAGCCACACCTTCTGTCCCACAGCGAATGGGCATGCCTCTAAGGGGGCTGGGTCCYCCCCTGACTCCTCCCAGTTTCCTCAGTGATGAAGCGGCGCTGGTTTAGTTCATCAGAAGGGGACGGCCTTCCTTCACGGTCCCGGTCGTTAAGGGCTCGGCCTATGTCGACCGACTTGAGGCTCCATTCTTTTGAGTTAGCATTTTTAGCTAGCCAGTTTTTGACCAAACCGATGGTATGTTCAGCAATGCCGTTAGCCTGTGGCGTGCATGGTGGTGAATACACTCTCATCACCACATATTCTTCACACCACCTGTTTACCTGCACATATTTGAAGTGCATTCCATTGTGGGTTCTTAGCTCTTTGTGAATGCCTAAACAGGCACATGTGTAGTCTAACATGGAGACAACACTATTCCCGTTGGCTTTTCTGACAGGTCTCACCACCACGAAGCCAGACATTGAGTCTACAAGGACAATAAGATACTTTTCTCCTTTAGTCCCTGTGACCCCCATGGGTCCTGCAATGTCCATGCATATGGAGCCCCATGGGTTCGTGCTCTTAATGGTGAGGCCCTCAGTTCTTTTCCCTCTTCTTACTGCATTGTATTTCCCACATACCATGCAGCATTGGAGTACTTACTGATTCTGCTTCATAGGAACCCACAAGTTCTACTTCACCAGTCCTCTACGTGTGGGTAGCAGCCCAGCATGTCCGAAAGCCTCATGCATGGTCACCACTACGTCCGACACGTACTCTTTTGGAACCTCCTTTCCTTTAGGAGTTTCGTTCCATTTTCCTGCTCCAATCAAGACAATCTTTCGTTGTTGGACAAACCTGTCCACTTCGTCATTTCCTTCCCAGTACGATCCTTCTTTTGTGTGTGCTTTTTGGTACTCCACGTCTAAGTCGAGTTGTGTCCTTAACTCGGCTATTTTTTCCCAAAGTTCTTTGTGGGCAACAGTTTTTCCTCTGGCCGACTCAAATCCATTTTCGATCCAAATTGACAAGTCTTCTTTCAAAGCCTGTGCACAATAGTAACTGTCAGTCACTACTTTTGCGGCCTTGATTTTTCTTTTGGTGAGTTCCAGCAAGCCTTCAAAAACCGCCGTCACTTCTCCAGCTTGGGCGCTTCCACTCACTTTTCCTCTGGCTCTGTGTTGTTCTTTCCCATTTTGTGTCAAGATGTAACCCCAATATGCCGTTTCATCAGGGCCTTTCCGTGATCCATCCGTGAAGAGTACCCACTCGTAAGTTTTACCTTTAGGCTGTGCGGTAGTAGGTTTCTTTTGCTGTACTTGCGCCGGGCCTATTTCTACGTCCGGGTCCAGCAAAATGTCTCCCATCGGCCCCACCTGGTGTTAGTCGCTCTTGTGCTCTCGATAGTGCCCTTCCTCAGGTATTTGTGTACCRGACTTTGTGTTGTGACTTTGATGGGTTGACCTTGGGCCAGATCTTTTAGTGACCCCCAATATTTTGCTAACACTGCCAGCTCCTTCTCTTCTTGGGGGTATTTCTTCTCCACTGATGTCAACGTTGTGCTCCACAATGTGATTAGGCCTCCCTGATCGTTACTCACTTTGACCATGGCATCTTCGTTTTCACAGAATATTTCTGCCACCAGCCTAGAAGTCAAATTTCGGGGTTCAAGTCTGACAGCTTTCTGGATTTCTTCTTTCAGCTTGTAAAGATCGTCTTGGTTTTTGATTGTCCATGACCATGCTTTTCCCTTGCGGTCTTCTGTCGTAGCCTCTTTTTTCAGGCAAGCATACAAAGGTTTTGCGTACTTCTGGTAGTTTGGTATGTGATCTCTCACATAATTGCACAGGCCTAAGATTTTCTGCAGATCATTTTCGCATCTGTGGGGTTGTATTTGTTGAATTTTCTCTATATTACCGTCTGATAAGCCCAAGTCTGTGGTGACTTGAAACCCCACGTAGTTAACTTTAAACTGGCCAAACTGGCATTTTGCCAGGTTTAGCTTGAGGCCTGCTGCAGAGATCCGTTTAACCACTTCTTCCAGACGTTTAAGGTGCTCTTCTTCAGTGTCATCTGTGATGAAAACGTCATCGATGTACACTGAAGCTCCAACATCTTCAAGTATTTCCAGGACGGCTGATTGGAATACATTTGGTGAGTTTCTGTATCCCTGTGGCAGTCTTTGCCACACATAACTCTTTCCTTTGTGTGTGAAAGCTGTTTTGCCTTGTGATTCACGCGCCAACCTGAGAGAGAAAAACCCGTTAGCCAGGTCGATGCAAGATTTGTATTTTTTTAACTGAGTGTTTTTAATGCTCCTTGGGGGTTGATGAGGCTGGCTCGATTTGCAACAGTTCTCTGGTTCAGGGCCTTGAAGTTGATCACCGGCCGTCAGCCTCCTCCTGCCGATTCAGGTTTCTTCACAGCCTGAATTGGGCTATTTGTGAGGGTATTTGGCTCTTCTCTGATGATTCCCAGTGCATGCAGTTCTTTTACTATTTTGTCCATTTCTGCTACTGCAGTGGGGTGGAGAGGGCACTGTTTTACAGGTGGGTGTACCCCTCCCACTATGTGATGGCAAAATTTTTTGCCCAAGTCTCCGCAGTCATTTTTGAAGCGAGCGATTCTGGCTGATTCAATTATTTGTTTTAATTTAATCTTTCCTTCTGGGGAAAAGCCACTTTCTTCCAACTTTTGTTTCATCACTTCAGGGACATCCACTGGTTTGTACCACATCGTGGTTTCTGAGGGGCTTACTTTTTCTGTTTTTAGTACTTCCAATTTCTTCCTTTCTGTCTTCTTAGCCTCCTCGGGGTCWTTTAGGATCTTCAAGTCTTTGACTGTTACCAGATCATATGGTCCTTTTATCCATCTCACATTCTTCCAAATCCCATATGGCATTTCCTCTATTGCTCCATTAGCCACTCGAACATATAGGTACCCTTCAGTCTCTAGGTCTCTCTGGGTCATGGATACCTCTGCCCCTGTATCCACCTTGAAGAGGGTTCCACCTACTTTGGTGTAGATGTGATCCCCAATCCAGAAGGCGTTTTCCAGGGCGACCCGGGGTCCATCATTTGGGCGGCCCTCCGGCCACCTGTTCCCTGGCCTGACGGAGGGCATCTTTTTGTTCAGGGGTCAATTTGTTGTATTCTTCTGTGGGCAAGTAAGGGGCTCTTCTGGGGCCTTGGGCAGGCTGAGTTGCCGGACTTCCTCTTTCAGGTCCTTGTTGTCGTTGTGGCGAGGTCCTATATTGCTGTCTCTGGTTGCTTAGCTGGTATTGCTGTCTGGGGCCTTTGTCCCTCTGCTGAGGGGTGGGTTGATGAAATTTACCTTGGGGATTGGCCGGCTACTTTAGGGCCGCTTTGGTGGGGACTTTTGGTGGCTTCACGGTTGATTCCTTCTTTCTTCTTTCATCCCAATAGAGCAGTTCCAGGTCATACTTCCTCACTGCTGCATCCATTTGTGCCACTGTGGTAGATGGGATGGGCATGGTGGCAAAGGTTATGTCACCCCTTCGCCCCTTTGTCACCATCCTTAGGGCCTTTACATACCTGGTGGGGGCAATGTTTTGTTTCAGATGATGCCAGATGGGGGTTAATTTTTGTCCTTGTTCCAGCCTGAGCCGAGCTCTATCAATGTGAGCGTTTTCATCATTTTTATCTTCAGGCACAAATTTTTCATAATAGTCCTGGGCCGAATCTTTCTTGTCGATGGGATGGCCTGTAATGTGACTCAGCCACAGGCATTTTGCAGCCTCACAGTCAGTGGAGTTCACGACGAGGGGCCAGATGTCCTTTAGATAGTTTTCCTTTCCCTCGCCTGCATCTGGTTCACTCACCAGAGTTTTTTATTTTCTTATACTCACGGAACTCGTCTGCGTTGCTGCTCACTTCTTTAATTGATTTCCACTCCTGCCCTCCTGCTGAGTCCCTTTCACCTGGGGCTGTTACTGGCAGTGCTGGTTCGTCCGAGAGCATCCTATCCTCCTCTTCATACACCATGTCTTTCACGAACTTGTTTGCCGCTCTTTTCATCTTTTTCAGCATCACATCGTGGACAATAGCRACARATGCTTGCCTGAAGTTAGCTGTCAATCTTTTGTGTGCAGCCAAAGTGGGATAAGACGGCATCATTATTATGTTGGCCCATTCTCCCACTTTGGCCCTTACCTTTATTTCCAGCTGTTCTTCCATCTTTTCAGCCCACGCCGGGGGTATTGGGAAATCTCTTTGATCTGCTTCGGGCACATAGGTTCTTCTTCCATTCACTGGTCTGGATTGGTCCCCACCG
>NW_013953063.1:52549-57252 GCF_001266775.1 Austrofundulus limnaeus
AATTAGGTCTTGTTTTTCTTCCTCTGACCAAATTGAGTTTTTCAGTGTCTTCTTGTTTTGGGTGCTGCACACGGGTCCTTCCAATTGTTTACCTCTTCCTGCGTCTGGGGCTTTGAGGCCCTGTTCAGTCTTTTGGGGTGGGGTATCTTTAATGGGGGTCTCTTTGACAGGGGTTTTCTTCCCCTCTTCTTGCTTGGGCTCAGTTTTTATGGGTACTATTGGCATGGCCTTATTCAGCCTCTCATTTTTCAATTTTTCTGCTGTGACCACAACCATTTCTTTCAGGTCTGTGGGTACATTGAGGTTCTGAGCGAAGTGTGCTGAGCCTCTCCCTGCCACCTTTTCTGCCATATCCCATGGGAGATCTCCGGACCTCAAACCACAGGTGCTGATGACGATTATCCTCAGTCCTTGGTGTACCGTGTGATATAAACCTCGTTCCAATTTTTTCATCATTAGGTGGACATAGTTTTCCATYTCGTCACCTTTTTTATATGCAAGTACTGGGACATGAATGATTCCATAGTGGGCCAGTCCAGCTCCACAAGTCATTTGGGGTCAATCGGGGTCTTTTTTGTGGGTTTCTCTTTTAACTCCATTACCTCTTCCTGGTGTTCATGCCCCGCATTCTTTATCAGGGCTTTTCTGAATTTTGCATTGTAGCTTTTGTAGTTGTGGTCGGTAAATATCAGCTGCCCATCACTTGAGATGGCCCATGGGTCTCCCACAGTTTGATGCAGGACTATGCCGTTCTGCATTCGAATCTTCAGGGTCTCTTCATGGAGAGGGTCTAACGGATCACGCACCGGTGTCCCCGGTTCTATGTGACGCCGTTTGCGGTCACATTTCTGAGGTTCTTTGTCATCTCCATTGAGGGTGGCGTTCTCAAACTGCTTAGTCAAATCCTTCACAGTGTTCTGGTTTCCGTCATTTTTTGGTTCCYACTTGGGGGTCTGACCCAGGTACTCTTTTATATCTTGCAAAGCCCGAGTCAGCTCCCCCATCTCTTTGCGAAAGTGGGTTCGATCACCATCATCCTTATCCTTACCATCAAAAAAATCTCCTTCTTTCCAATCGAAAGAATCTTCATCATCCTGTTTTCCGTTCTTATCATCCTCATCCTCATCATCAGTCTCCGTGCCTGATTCTTCATAGTCAGTGTTGGTTTCAGGATCTCCAATCACACTGGTCTCGTCTTATTGCTCATTTTTGAGCTTATACTTCAACATGTTTTTCCATAACCTGAGTTCATATAGTGGCTGCTCCAGACACTWGTATTTCTTCTCAGGTTTGGATGCTGGATCGGCCGCTACGCAGTTGATGGATTGTTCCCTGGCGACCAATCTCACCAGGGGGTCATATTCTGCTGATGGGCTTACCAGCCTCACCACGTCGGTTTTCCATTCCCTCACTGTTGTCAGCCACCATTTGACCCATTCTTCCTTCTGAACCTTCTTTTTGGTCTCTAGGGGATGCCGCAACATGGCCAGCACGGCCCCATCTACCAGGGTGTGCCCAAAGAAGAATGTATATTTGGTCATGTGGTCTTCCAGTTCAGCCAGGGCTTGTGCTAGGTCTGTCTTTGTGGAATGTGACATGAAGAGCGCCTTAACGGTGGGGTGCCACTCTCTGGTCCCCCTGCCATAGAGCATAACTATGCATGGCGGGAGTGGTCTGGGATCTGGGTTGGGGGCTGTTTCTTGTGATGTCCCCGCTTTCTCTTTATCTGGGTAGACTGCCGCCATCGTGCTTCTTTGTCTTGATTGGAMTTGTCGATCCTCAAAGCCTCCTGCACGTGTTACAGGACAGGGATGGGGTCTCGATGACTGTAGCTACTTACCCTGAGCTTGCTGTGTTCATTTCAGCAGCTCCTGCTGCCGGGTCCTCTCCTTCTCCCACTCCTTGAGTGGTGTGTTGTGAAGGATGTGTGCTGTTGACTCTCTTTCAGCACACTGAGCAGTCGATTCTCAATTTCTGCTCTTGTAAACAAGCTGGACCACAGGAGTGGTCCAACCCTTCTCTCAGGGGGCAGTCCTGTTTTAGGCCACGCCCCACGTTGGGCACCATGAAATCCGTTGTGGCTCCTCCCTCAGTTTACCCACTAGGACACTGATGGGTCTTGGAGAGGAGACAATGTCTCCCTCTTGGTTTGGAGGAGATGGGACAGACTTACAGCCACCTGGGGGTGACCGGTGCAGCTGAGTCTGACGTGTCTCCTCCGGGAGTCATCAGTCGGGAGCGTTGAGCTCGGCCTCCAGCTACCCTCCTTCCAGTAGTTGCTCCCTTCGTGAACCCCGGCCTCTGGGTCAGCGTAGTAGCTCAGGACGCCTCCATCTGCCGGTCACTACTGTTTCTCTGGTAGCCCTCCCTCGTAGGATGTGCATTTCTTATTGTGGCCGAGATGACATTTGGTTACCTGCACAGTAGGTCTCAAGGGAACTGTTAAAGGGGAGTTATCCTATCTCCCCAGGTTAATAACCATTAAAAATGAACTTATTAGTGATCTACTGTATGACCTCATTTTATTACCTCTTGGCTTCAAAGCAACCATACCCTTTAATATGATTTACCTTGTTGCTTTATAGTAACAAGACTCTCATGTAATCAGAGAAAAACCTTAAAGGACAACTTAAAAAATCAATGTCCAGTCATAAATTTGTCTTTAAGATGCTGTAAGCAGTTTAATAGGAATTTGCAAGAAATGTCACATTTGGTTATACAGATTAAGAATATTGATAGTAATTGATGGTGATAAAAATAAAATGCTCTAATGTGCTGAACTATCTTTCTAATTAGGTGGTGTGGCATTTTCTGTTAATTTGGAGACGGCAGGACAGGTTAGAGCAGTAGGTTTTACCCCCATGAGGTGCATCAGATTGTTGCCTGAAAAGAACTTCTCAGAGTTGGGCTGGGTCCAATTTGGTCTTCGGTCCTTAGACTCACCGGAGAGGAATCTGTCAGCTTGCCCCAGATGATATGATCTTCAGATCTGCTTGCTCCTCTGCTCTCGATGTCCTGCTCCTTGCTGCTTCTTCTCCAGTCGACGACCACGAAGACCTAGACTGCTGGACTGCTTCGCCTTTTTATACTCTCTTCTGGGCTTGTTCGCCCCCCTCCCCTCTGTGAAAGGGTGGGGACTTCCCACTATGTGTTTTTCTGTACTTTCCAGAATGAGGTAATTCTGCTGACTCACTGCTAGGGACTGCTAGGAACTTTTTCTGTGGTGAGTTAAAGCCCACACATCTGTTTTCCATTATCCCAGGAATGTGCCCTGTACTTCACTGTCCCAAAAACAGCACACACTCAACCTTCCTTCATCTCCCGACACACATTCACTCTTTCTATCCTATATCACCATTTTACTTTTGAAAACACAATAATTATCATAGTACATTAGTTAATCATTCACATTGCAATTCTTCTAGACAATTCTAGTGATGACTGGAGCGGTCGGGTCTCTTGACAGTGTTAAAAACAGGAGCAGCAGAATGAGGCAGAGAAGCTGTGAGCGCTGTGTGTGTGAAGTCCTCATAAGGATAGCAAGATGGATGTGTGTCTCTCCTTTTTTCTCTGTGTTGCTGTTTTTGCATCAAAAAAGCTGGGAACATAGTTTTTTTATGTAACAAAATATATTAATCTTATTAATATACAAATAAAACCAGAATTTTAGCACTAAATAAAATAAGTAATGAATTTATTTATTAATTTTTTTAAGAAAGGGCTGAAAGAAGAAATCCTGTGTGGCAGCACTTTATACAGCCTCTGCAGACAAGGCTTAGTTAATAAATGTTTTTTTTTAGTTTGTTTTGCTTTAAATTAAGACTTGTGTAACATTTGTTATCATTCTTATTTTTATCATGTTAATGGAGGGAGGAAGAAAAAGTAGTATTATCGGCTTCAAGAATCAGCCAAAAAATTTCGGCTGCAGTATTGTTTTAGTCACTCTGTATTTATGTTTTTTTTCAATATTCAAAATACTGTGTGTTAGATGAGTTTTAATGGTGCAACTTCAAACTAACATGTAATATTCTTTTATGCTATTTTTACCAGACTGTACCTGGCTGCAATGCATTTCAATGAAAATGCACGTCTGCAGGCAACTTCCTCATCTGGAGAGCCCATGTAGATTATTCTTTCCCAAGTTCAAGAAGGGAAAAGGCACAGCAAATCCTATCAGAACTCCTGAAACCCTAACTAAATCTTTCCACATTAGTCACTTTTAGTATGCCAACTTGATTTCAATAAATCAAAATCATCCGCACTTTAATTATATCTCCCTTATTCAAAGTCGTGTCACAAGTGCATGTGATGTGTGAAAGTGTTGAATGAGAAACTTTTCCTCACAACGTTAAACAAAAATCACAAAATAGGTGACACTTTACTGTTTCTACAATGCAAAGACTGTGTACATTTTAATGTTGGTGATATTTTCCAGACTGCGCTGTGGATTCATCTCCAGTTGTCCCAGACAAGGCCAGCATCTCCACACCACATCCTGATGCACGTGTCTTCCCTACACGTCCTGATGCCACATCTTCACGCCACCCTCTGCACCACTTCTGAACTCAGTCCACACCCAGTGGGAGGAGCCTTCACAACAGGATCACACATCCCTCCACACGTCTCGCAGAAAGGACGTGCAGGACAAGATGACTCAGTGTGATGAGGTTGCATATTTGTGACCCATCATATCAAAATGAGGA
>NW_013953063.1:59037-60412 GCF_001266775.1 Austrofundulus limnaeus
TATATATATATATATATAAGCATATGTGTTTATGTATATGTGTATATGTGCATTGGTACATTACTATATATCATGTGTATATTGTGGGGTTTTGTTTGTTATCTTTTATTAACCCTGGTGTGTGGGGTCTGTGGGACCCCGCCCACATAAAAAAATAATTTATATGGGATAAAACTCGCGTCCGAATTTCAGTACACATTACTGTACTTAGATTACTTATATAGAACAGTAAAAACATCAGTCCTGATGTTACACAACCAAACAATTTTACTGGCACTTTTAGCTTAAGTTTTGGCAAATAACAGAAATAAGAAAGAAGAGAAAAGTAATGTTAGTGTTCTACTAATTTTACTTTTACTGAAGTGTGAGTCAACTGGAACTGCACGTCTTTTCTCGACTCAGGTCCACAATACATGTCACTCCAAATATGTCAGCTTTTACCTGATGATGAATTTTTAAGACACCCTTGAAGTAGAAAAAACTGGCTCGCCTCCGATCAGTCGGAGAACTGTTGTCGGCTCGCTTACCGGACATTGGCGAACAGGTGTCATTTTCAGGTAAGTTTGTGTTTGCTTCAGTCCAACCCAGAAAAATTCAAGCCGTATCCGGTTTCTCCTTCAAAATAAAAACATCTCCCCCATCGGGAGGTATAAAACATACTTAGAGGCTTAAAGCCTCGGATTGGAACCACCGACAGGTGTGCCGGGTCCCTGGCTGTGAAATCCTCCCTAATTAACTCATGGGATCAGATTTTCAGCCAAAGCTGGGATCCTCCGAAGAGAACGACAGCTGTCTTCCTAGGTTTGAATCAGGAAGAAGAGTGTGTTTCTCAAAGCTGTCCAGGTTAGTAATAAGAATGGACGACTTTGGTTCCGCCCTCAGGCTTAGAGATGAGTCAGAAAAGAAAGATAGAGACTTACCAGGCAGGCGCCAGTCAATGTTAAATTCTGTGGTTGTAAAACAACATCATGATAACCTCTTTAGCTTCTTTCTGATAGACTCTAAAAGAAATCACTGCAAAATATTTATGATAATTAACTAACATTTCTGTTTATAATCAGCTATAAGAGGTGGGCACTAGGACCCAGCGGATACACGCATGAGATGCTGAGCTGCTGAGCTGCTGAGTTCTCAACGAGCTTAACTAAATGGATAATGTGCTGGTAAGCTTGATTCTCAGGTAAATATACTATATAATCTAATAAGTTTCAGGGATTTATAATTTACAACGTCATAACTGTTATTAATTGACTTTTCATTATAACAAACTGGACGGAGAAACTGTGGAGAGTCTGGAGATTTTTATTGACAAGTATTCTGAAAAAATAGTCATGGGCAAACCCAAGCTTACCTCCGGCAGCGCAGCTAGCATGAC
>NW_013953063.1:61262-63092 GCF_001266775.1 Austrofundulus limnaeus
GTTATAATGTTAACTAAGCACAGTTGGTCGGTGGGTACACACTTGGTGAGCACGGTGGCTACTTTTTGTGTTGGTGGGGGGGGTCTTTTTTTGTGTTCTTTTTCTGTTCTATTCTGTTCTTTATTTTTTTCATCCATTTACTATTGTAGTGGATTTCATGTACTGTGCCTTTAAGAAATGTGAGCGCGCCTCCGAGCGTGAGCGCGCCTTTTGTTAGGAGTCCAATTTTCCATCTCGCTGTGAGGACACGTCCCTATCTCTCTCGCTAATAAAGATTGTCCAGAACTGAAGATTACCGTCATTTTTTCATTCATATGTTAGTCGAAGGTTTTTTTAACATTCGACAAGTCTTCAGGAAGACGCTCTATGATTTTCCAGCAACCCACCAGGAGAGCAGCACCAGACGTGAGCAGACGGGGAGACTGAGGGAAAACAGCCGCCGACAGCCTTCAAGTGAACCGAGAAGGACACAGCATAAAATGGCGTCACGAACCAGTCCTGGACAGTCTTAA
The DNA here is from genome assembly GCF_001266775.1 of Austrofundulus limnaeus. Lineage (NCBI taxonomy): Eukaryota > Metazoa > Chordata > Actinopteri > Cyprinodontiformes > Rivulidae > Austrofundulus > Austrofundulus limnaeus. Next base: position 61,775 of record NW_013953063.1, read on the forward strand.
GGTTAATATTGAATTAACAGGGGTTTTTATCGGCCGTATTTACTTCTGTTTTTTTTATTTTTATACCTCAGAGACTCAGGAAGGTTCATATGAGGTTTGTCGGCAGGCCACAGCGATGGGCTCCGTCTAATGTCTGGTGTTCTGTCTTTGTTTTTTGTATGTTCAACCTTGCTAAGTTTTTTTGTTATTTTTTTCGACATGTTTCCCGCCGCAGAGGGGTTAAGTGTGTGTGCTCTCTGGCAGTTTATAAGTAAAGTACGCGTACTTTTGAAGAAAAAGTGTTTGAGATGCATCTCTTGTGTAGTGAGTTTTAGCCGCACCTCCGTAGTTACAGAAACGGGTAGGCCGAGAGACGTCTTTGTCACCCGGTAGCTGCTGGAAGGCGCGGTTGTGTACGGGGCCGTTCAGCCTGGTCCTTTGTTATCTCGCCCGGATAAGAGTACCCGGTTGCAGTATCTTTTGAGAACTAAGTGCTGTTTAATTCCGATGAAATAGGCCGGGGAGGTAGCGACACATCGGGTGGTGGAGGCTCCGTCTAATTACTGGAAGTTTAAAGGGTACATGTCAAGTTTTTTTGTTGTTTTTTTAAAGTTCTGTTCAAGCAAGGGAGTGCAGGCCTGTGTGTTTGTCTGTCTTAAATGGCTGTTTGATGTTAATTGTGGGGTTTTGTTGTTTTTTCTGTTTATTATTTGTGTATTGACTTGGCTCGGTTTGGGCTGAAACCAAATTGTGGGGGTGCTTTAAAGCTTTTTCTTGCTGCAGTTTTCTTTGTCCTGTCGAGAAGTGATTTATTGCAGTGCAGCCAGGAGTGGGGGTTTTGCTGCTGCGTTTTGAGTGCATCTGGCTTTCATTAACTTGTTTTTTTCTCTCTCTCTGTCGTTCTTTGTTCGGAGCTCCTCCTGCTGGTGAGAGAGACAACTTCCTGCTGCAGGACCGTGCTGTGGGGGCTGCTCCTTTTCTTTTTGACCAGGTGAGTAGTTCTGTTTTATCCACAAACTAAAAAAAAAAAAAAGAAACAAGCATTATTTTAATTCTTTGTCAGTTCTTGAGTGACAGCTACTGAGCATCGACTGTTGCGCTTTGTGGTGACCGTTTCAATTTCATTTTCAAGGCCAAAGAGAGGTATATAAAATACAAGTTAAATTCAAACTCAAATTAAAAAATTACTTTATTGAAAGAAAGAAAGAAAAGAGTTGGTTTGTAGTTTTTTAATATAGTTTTTTATTTTATTTTATTTTATTTTATTCTATTTTATTTTATTTTATTCTGTGTTTGTTTTTTGACAAAGAACAATGCAAGGGACGCAAACCATTACACC
>NW_013953063.1:63102-65496 GCF_001266775.1 Austrofundulus limnaeus
GTACAATACACAGTATGTTAACACAACATAATAAGCTCCCCATCATACAAACTTACCTGGTGTAGAACCGAATTTCGTCATCTGAGCCTGCAAAGCGCTCCAGACCAAAACGGATTCGCAGCTGCAGCTTCTCAACTTGGCTTTGTAGCAGTTCGATTCTTTTGCGCAGGACCTCGTTTTCAGTCTGTAACTCGTTGGCCATTACTCCAGTTGTCGGTGAAACACAGTAATCATGGTCAGGAGCAACAAACACCACCTCCAACTCTGAAGTGTCTACGTGCGGATCTGCAGCGGCACATTCCTCTCGAAGCCTCCGTTCCCACACACCGAGTCTTTTCTCAGGCAATGAGTAGTTGTTCCACTCAAATAAAATAGGAATAGCACCTTTTTTTTACCCACTTCCTGCCCCCTGGTGTGTCTACCAGATCATCAGGCAAGAAATGTCGGCTACATACCCGTGTGTCTCGACTGGGACTAAAGTTTTCTCTCCGGATTTTAGCTAGCCATTGCTGACGCACAACATTATCAGCAGGGAAGCTATGAAAGCTAACTTTTGAATTATAGCGTGAAGAACACGAACATYGAGGTACACAACAATGTAACGATGATCCGCTCACTCGCTGATAGCACAATTTCTTCCTCTGGACACCTGACATGCTCATTTTTCAACCGTTTCCTATCCAAACAATCCAACCTGAATAACAGAGATCTTTACCCGGAAGTACTTTATCTCATAACCTTTGTCCGGAAGTTAGCAGAAGCCATATTGTGCACATAGCCAATTGACTTGGCTCGGTTTGGGCTGAAACCAAATTGTGGGGTGCTTTAAATTTTTTTTTTTGACTAAGAGAAAATGATTGAAAATGACAAATAATTGTTTAGGTATATTGATTTGTCCTATTTTATAAATCTACTTATAAATCTACATTAATAAAAGGGTTTGAGTCGACAAGGATAAGGCATCATGTCAAATTAAAGAATGTGAGTATAAGTTATAAGCAGAACTATAATAAAACAAGGTGAAAAAGTTAAACTATGCGAAAGGTAAAAGCCAAAAGCCTCTATAAATAAATAGGTCTTAATTTTAGCTTTTTACTCTCAGGTTTGGTTGAGGAACAGACCCAGGGCGCAGGCAGGTTTCAAAAAATATAACAAAAAGATTTATTTAACTAACAAAAAGAGGGCTGATGGCAGCAAACTTACAATTAAACGGAGGGAACGCTCAGGCAGGGGATCAAAGAACAGAGCAGGAGACTCACAGACACAACCGAACAGAAACAATGATCTGACAAATGACTGAGACAGGACGGGGCTTAAATACACTGACAACTAATTACTAAACAGAAAACACCTGAGGAGAAACACAAGGGTGACAATCAAGGTAATGTGGGGCAGCTGGGCTGAGACACACTGGGGAACATAGAAAACACTAGGAAAACCAAGGAGAATAAATACAGATTATGACAGTACCCCCCTCTTAATGACGGCTCCTGACGTCGAAAAGGGAGAGGCACAGGACACGAGGAACACAAACACGAGACAGGGGAATTCAGGACAAAAAACACTTACAGAAACTGATTGGCACAACTGTCTATGATGCAGATCTTTTCCTCGCCTACAGGGCTAGGATTTGGGGAGCTTTGAGAGCTATGTTCCCAACTAATGTCCATCCAGATAATATTTTTATTGACCCGCTGGGAGACAAAGAAAATCCTAGGGCATATGTGACCAGAGCACATATGGTGTGGAGGAGTGTAACAGGTAATGACCCAGATGTAAACAGACTGGAACAGTCAATACTTCGAACAAAAAAATACAAGAGGGTCTGCCTTTACCTGTTAGAAAAAAGTTGGCAGAGGTGGTTGGACTATGTAGTTCGAATAGAGCTGTCTACACTGATCATGTGGCACATCAAGTCGATCTGCATAGAAGAAAGGAAATGGAGCAGCAAAGGCAAGAACAGGAGACGATCMGAAAACTCACACARGTACACCTGATGGAGGGAAAGAAAAAAGACAAGATGCAAGCTGTTGTTCAACAAAGTCCTCAACCCCAGACTCAACAACCCTTATGTCCGATGATGGGCGCACCAGTGCAACAGCAGATGGAGGGGTATCCTCCTTGGAGACCACCAAAGTTCCAGACCAACAGAGGGCGTGGCCGTGGATACAGAGGGCGTGGAAATTATAACCAAAGACCCCCCCCATCTATAGGGCCATGTCATGGTTTTGGGCAATATGGACATTTGTGGAGGAGTTGCCCAAGAACCGTCTCTTCGTACAATAATCAGGGTTCTGGAGGTAATGTTGAAGGACAAGCAGCGCCGGCTCAGGGTCCAGTTAATCCTAACCAGGGCCCTGAACAAAGTTTCTAGGGATGCCTTACGAACCCGGT
>NW_013953063.1:65602-67558 GCF_001266775.1 Austrofundulus limnaeus
CTGCAGAACCAGCATCACAAACAGAGGATCTCTTGGACTCTGAGACCCCAACAGGACAGCAAGTGGTATGCCTCCTCCTGGATTTTACTAACAACATGAAAGAACCTGTGGAGATTAAGATCAAACAAAAACCACCATGCCCAAGCTAACTCTCATCGTCCAGCCCCAGGAACTAAACCAAGATCTACAAAAAGTCGCAGAGCCCCACCAGCACCTCTGACCCTTCCATATAACAAAATAGACAATCCTGTTTGTGTTCAAGATGACCCAAAGACTTTTGTGTGATAATTATGTTTGGAGGTTAGTAATTACTGTGGGAGGAATAAAAACTGAATTACTGGGGTTTGGATTTCAGAAACGTACATATACTTAGGTTTATGTTTTTTATATATATGTTTATATATATGTTTTATATATGTTGATATGTTTTTTTAAAAAATACATTAGAGTTTTTTGTTTGTTTTCTTGATCATTTAATTGGTGATTTAATGTTCAGATGGGGGAGATGTAATGTAACTAATACTTTTATGTTTAAGCCAGTAATTCATGACATACTTTAATGACCTAGATTTTCATGACATGCTGTTCATCTGCAGATAGAATGATTAAAGTCAGAACAAGATTTGCTAACAACAGTCATTCTTAGATATCACTTGTGTTTATCTTTGTGTTTTCCGTTGACCTTGTATCAAATCTTGCTAAGATGACATAATGGTGTTTGTTAATACATACAGTATATGAGGCCTCTCGAGTGAACGGTGGACAGTGGACACAGTGGAGAGTGGAGTGACAGAGAGAAGCAGAGGCACAGAGACAGGCCAGGTTGTTCTCTGTTTCCTGTTGTTGCAATAAAACTCAGCTGATCATCTCATGGAGTACCATCATTCTTGGACCATGTATTTCTGTCTGTGTTAAATAAATATTTGTCATAACAACTTGAACTACCAAACAAAAATCATGACCAGAAATCATTGTAATGCAACAGAAGCAATGCAGTCAGCATCCGTGCAGCCAACACAGTCAGAAGAAACATGCATTTAGCTCTGCTAGGTTTCTTCTTCTTCTTCTTCGTGTTGGCAAACAATATAAAGGTGCATTACTGTGACCTGCTGCCACCTACCCAGGAAAGAGTTTTTTGGATGCACAGATTATAAAGAATTACAGTAATCCAGCCTAGATGTGATAAAGGCATGAATCAGTTTTTCCGCAACATTTTTGGACAAGATGTTTCGTGATATTACGCCAGTGGAAGAAGGCAGTTCTGGTAACATTTTTAATGTGGGGTCAAAAAAACATAACTTCCGTCTTATCAGACTTTAGATGCAGAAAATTAAGAGTCATCCAGGTTTTTATGTCTGTAAGACATGCTTGTAGTTTAAGTAACTGGTTGGATTCATCAGGTTTCATGGATAAATATAAATGAGTATCATCAGCATAACAAATGGAAGCATATTTAAAGTAAAGAGGATTGGTCCAAGCACTGAACCCTGAGGAACTCCATGACTAACTCTGGTGTAAGCAGAAGATTCATTATTAACATTAACAAACTGAAATCTATCAGTTAAGATCCAAACCATTTTAGAGCTGTTCCTGTAATCCCAATATCAAGTTCAAGTCTACGTAATATTGTGATCAGTTTTATCAAATGCAGCACTGAGATCTAACAGGACAAGAATGGACACAAGTATACTGTCTGAGGCCATGAGAATATCATTAGTAACTTTGACCAGTGCTGTTTCTGTGCTATGATGAACTCTAAACCCTGACTGAAACGCCATACATAGATTATTTTTATCTAGATGTTCACATAATTGATTTGCAACTATTTTCTCAAGAATTTTTGAGATGAATGGGAGATTACACAGTGGTTTGCAAAAGTATTCATACCCCTTGAACTTTTCCATATTTTGTCACATTACAACCACAAACATAAATATATTTCACTGGAATTTAATG
>NW_013953063.1:70137-76375 GCF_001266775.1 Austrofundulus limnaeus
AAAAAATCCACCGGGGACCGCTCTCCTAGGAAGAAGGTCAATTTTTTTATTCGTTCTTCGTCTGCATTGGCGAGCGACCTCACAAATGTCCACCTCAAAAAGTGAGTCTGCAGGCTGGGTACTTGGTCGGATCATTCTGAGGGAAACTGGCAGGAACAAACCCAGGGGGCAGGCAGGCTCAAAAAGTATAACAAAAATTTATTTAAAGGTAACAAAAAACTGCTGTAAGGACAGCTCAACTTACAAAAAACCACGGAGATCCTACAGGCAGGGGACAAAGCACAGAGAACCATAACAAACAATGATCCGACACAAGACTGAGACAGGACAGGGTTTAAATACACAGAAGACTAATTACTAAACAGAAAACACCTGGGGAGAAACACAAGGGTGACAATCAAGGAAATGTGGGGCAGCTGGGCTGAGACACACTGGGGAAACAGAAAACACTAGGAAAACTGAAGAAAAATAAATACAGACTATGACAAATACGGATATTAATTAAGAGAAATGCTTCTTTGAACAGTCTGGTTGGGATGGGATCTAGCAGACATGTTGATTGTTTGGATGAAGCTATTATTTTAGATAATTTAGAAAGCTCAACAGGACAAAAACTGTCCAGACATAAATCAGGTTCTAGTGACACTAAAGCTGCCTCATCTGACAGAGAATCAGAGACAGTAGCAGGAAGTTTGGCATGAATTTTATTCCTTATTAAAATTATTTTATCTGTAAAGAATCTCATGAAGTCATCACTACGTTGAGTTATACGGATACATGGCTCAACAGAGATAGGACTTTTCATTAGTGTAGCTACAGTACTGAACAGAAACCTGGGATTGTTTTTATTCTCCACTATTAAAGATGAATAATATACAGTTCTAGCTTTACAAAGGGCTTTCTTATAAATTAGCAGACTGTCTCTCCAGGTTAAATAAAATTCTTCTATGTTAGTGGAGCGCCATTTTCTCTCCAGTAGATACCTGTTTTAAAGAATGTAACTCTGCATTAAACCAAGAAGTTCGCTTCCTCTGATCGATAACTTTCTTTTTTAGTGGAGTAGGGCTGGGCGATATGGCCTAAAATCAATATCACAATATATTGACCAGTTTACCTCGACAACGATAAATGCACGATAACTCTCACCACCCACCACATACACACAAGTACACGGTATAGTATAATCATAACACTATACACTTATACACTGTGTCCATGTTTTTAATCAAGGTTCACAGTTTACATTTTGAACAGCTTTTCTATAGTTTATATTTGTCATTTTAGTGTTTTTAATATATTTAATAAATATTTTTGGCAAGACTTGAGTCAGATATAGTCATACAATTATTTAACCATCTCCATAACTTTTCAGTGCAAACACTGTATGTACTATAACTTTATATTTTTAAAAAATATACTAAATATGTCTTTTGTACTTCACAAAATAACTTTACATGTTTTATGTTAGACTGGCTGATCTATCTATTAAAATAACTATTTCTTTCAAAAAGATTACATTATTTAGACAACTCGTATTATCATTTAATACTATTTATTCTTCATATTTGATCATTTTTTGAATCACAGAGCAGTTCAGTCGTATGGTTCTAAATATAAGATAAGCTACAAAAATAAACTACAAAAAGAACATAGCATTTTTGTTTTTATTTTTTTTGTTTTGTTTGTGTGTGTGTGTGTGGGGGGGCTAACAGTAAGTGGACACTCGTCTTTTCTATACTGGGGCAAAGTGTTCATCTGAGTGAATATTTTGGAAGAGCAGTGGCTCTCACTGAACTCAGCCTGTGTGCACMTCGGTGTGCTCCTGTAACAGCACTGTGGAGGAGAGGAGTTTGGTCACGCGAGCAAAGTTGGACATATCTGTTAGAAAATGAAGCTCTGAAAACATAAACTTATAGTGTGTTAAATTTTAGATACAAACGTCTCTGGTAGCTCGGGAGCGAAGTGTGGAGGACGGGGTTTCCTCGCTCAGGACAGGAGGTGACCGGTGTTTATCCTGCAGACTGCTGCACCGAGTCGACATCAGAAAGACCCGCCCTGCTCTGATTGGATAAAGCTGTGGGGTGCGTTTGATTTGTTGAAAGCAGCGTCTGTTTAAACATGTACAGTATCACACTGCGCTGCCCAGTTTTGTTGCAGTCTCTCAACAGAAAACAAGCAAGTTCTCCGCCATGGGCAGAATGACGTCAGTCATGAAATTAGCATATCATGATATTATTTATTTTACTGGTCAAGATTTTTTTTACTGGTATTATCGTGAACGATATGATATGGCCCAGCCCTAATGTACATAAATTGAAGACGCATTGCCACACACTCTACAGTTAAGTCAAATTTCTTTTTTTTTTCTGTGGCAAAGTGTTTAGGGGATTCATCCTGCAACCAGTGGGTTGTCTGTTCAATCCCTTGTTCCATATGTCTCAGTTGTTGTGTCCTCGAGCAAGACAGTTCATCCACCTTGTCTGCTGGTGGTCAAAGGATCCGGTGGCAGCTTTGCCTCACCGAGTGTGTCCCAGGTCAGCTGTGACTACAATGTAGCTTACCACAATCACTGTGTGAATGTGTGTGTGTGTGTGAATTGGTGAAAGGCTGTAGGGTAAAGCGGTTTGGGGTCCGTAGGAACTTGGTAAAGCACTGTATAAGTTCAGGCCATTTACAAAGATGAAGGACTTGTTTCTGTTGGAAGCTCACAATATAAAATAAAAATACAAATCTTTGGTGAGAATTTAACTTTAAAACTGGCAAACTGAACTGAACCGAAAAGTCTGATCAATTTGTTTGTCTGTTGTTTAAACACTGTAATACTTGCCTTGGATGATTCCAATTTAGATTTTTTGGGTTGACCCCAAATTCCTGTGGCTTGAAAAAAGCTTAATCATCTACTAACTTCATTGCTGAAAGACTGTTGTGCAGATGAATATATAAAACAAAGTTTCATTTAATGGTTTAATGGTTTTATTCATTCAGCATGTGTAGTGCTTTGTTAATTAAAAGAACAGACGTATTGTTGCAAAAGTTTCATTTGCAACAGCTTAACTTGTTTTAACAAAACAAACAAATATTAAAATTGGTATTTCATACTTGAGATGGACTCTGTTTCACAGCAGCTTATTGTAAAAAGCCAGAATGACTCTAGGCTCTGTTCAAATGGAAAAGAAAGCTAAGCTCAGAAAAACAGTAAATTCTTTGAAATAAGTCCTTCAGAAGTTCCTTCTTTAAAAGTCCAAACGGGTTTAGGATGGCCGCTAAAGCCAATAGACCTTACAAAACACAAAAAATGGATGCAATTCCTTTAATTTGACAAACATTATGTTAACATTGTATGTTTGCAGCTGAAATTAACTCACAATAGTTGTGTAGTATCTTTGTGTGGAATTTTTGGCCCAAACTAACATTAACATTTGGAGTTAACATCATTTGTCTATTAGCAAGATATCTCATGAACTATTGTATGAATTCAAATGAAACTGTGGATAAACGTTTACTGTTTATTATCATGTGATTATGTCACTTCTCAGTATAGGATGATTTTAGATCATGGAAAACTGGATAAAAGGAGGCGAGTCATGCACTCCTTCAAGGCATGATAGGACTTTCATTTATTTATGTTGTCTTTCTGCAAAGATTATTTTGATATTTAATTAATTTATGATTAAGCCAGTGTAAACTGCTGGAACCAGAAAAGAGTAAAACTTCTATTACAAGTTGGACAGAGTTAATCACCTACCTCGTAGCACTGTCAACAACGAACTCTCAAAAACATTAAGTATTAACTTAATTTGTCCTTGCCTTTAATAAAAGGCAAGGACAAATTATTTATGATAATTTTTATGTGATGCTCTGTTTATGCCTTAGAGGGTTCTCCATCTGTACACTTTAAAAAATAACTTGAAAGATTTACTAGAGAAAATCCTGTAAACGATTTGCACTAATGTTTGGTAAGTAAATTTAAATGCTAGAAATTCATGTAATATTTACTCATCATTATCTAGTAAAAGTTATTAAGAATATAGTTAAAGATTTGTGAATAAATYAGGTAATTTTTACTTAATTTGCTCAATTAAATCTTGTAACATATACTTCATCAAATTAAGTAAAATTTACCTGATTTATTCACAAATCTTTAACTATATTCTTGATAATTTTTACTAGAAAATGATGAGTAAATATTACATGAATTTGTAGCATTTAAATTTACTTCACAAAAGTAAGTGCAAATTGTTGAGGATTTTTTCTAGTAAATCTTACAAGTTGTTTATAACAGTGCACATGCGTCAAGCACAATATTATGCGCATGACACCTCACAGCTACAGAGAGAGGTGTAGCTCTTGTTGTAGTTCAAGACTTCACCACCAGGTGGCGGTTTTGAAGAACATTTAGTGGATTCTTCTTCATGAACAACACAGAAAAAGTTAAACTCACAGGTCTTATTAATGACTATGCCTACCACTCTTATGGTTACTTCTGCTGAACGGTTTAACACAAGTTGAAGGGGACCTATTATGCAAAATGCACTTTTAAAGTTTTTTTTTACTCAACTTTGGGTATGTACTTCTTAAAAAAACAGTCCTAGGACAAAAAAATGCACCCAGGGGCATATATACTGTAAGTAAATGTATTTTTAATGTATATTAATGACAAGTTTTATACAGCGGGTAAAATAAGTATTGAACACATCACCATTTTTCTCAGTAAACATATTACTAGAGGTGCTAATGACATGAAATTTTCACCAGATGTTGGTAACAACCCAAGTGATCCATACATACAAAGAAATCAAACCATAATTGTCCAGAAATGAAGATATTTGTAATAACGTGGAATGGCACAGGGAAAAAGTATTGAACACACTTACTGAAATTTATCTAAAACTTTGTACAAAAGCCTTTGTTGTCAATGACAGCTTCAATACGCCTCCTGTATGGAGAAACTAGTGGCATGCATTGCTCAGGTGTGATTTTGGCCCATTCTTCCACAAACAGTCTTCAAATCTTGAAGGTTTCGTGGACCTCTTCTATGAACTCTGATCTTTAGTTCTTTCCATAGATTTTCTGTTGGATTCAGGTCAGGTGATTGGCTGGGCCATTCCAGCAGCTTTAGTTTCTTTTTCTGAAACCAGTTGAGAGTTTCCTTGGCTTTGTGTTTGGGCTCATTGTCTTGCTGAAATGTCCAGCCACGTTTCATCTTCATCATCCTGGTAGATGGAAGCAGATTTTTATCAAGAATGTCTCTGTACATTTTTCCACTCATCCTTCCTTCAATTATTTGAAGTTTGCCAGTACCATATGCTGGAAAAACAGCCCCACACCATGRTKCCCACCTCCAAACTTCACTGTTGGTATGGTGTTTTTGGGGTGATGTGCAGTGCCATTTGACCTCCAAACATGATGTGAATTATGGCATCCAAACAGTTCAATTTTGGTCTCATCTGACCAGACTATATTCTCCAGGCTTGTTTAAATGTTGTGCAGCAAACTTTAAAGGAGCTTCAACATGCTGTTTCTTCAGCAGTGGAGTCTTGCGACAACCCACCGGAACCTGCGTTCAGCCCCTTATCTAGCAACCCCCGGGTGAAGCTCCTCCTCCTCAGTATAAAAAGCCGTCACGGTGTTGTTGTGCAATGCGCAGATCACTTCACAACAAGTCTACAATAGGGCAATGGGTGGAGTGTTGGTCCAGAGAGTGGGAGACCAGGGTTTGAGACCGGCACGGACACTAATTTAATTATTTATTTATTTTCGTTCGTTATGAACACGTTTTCTCATGTACCTCTATTGTTGAGCTTATTAAAGCCTTGTTAAAGCCTATTTGTTCGAGTTTCTGAGGTATTTTGACCGCTGCTGCTCCCTGCTCTGGTAACAGCATGCAGAGTGAGCGCAGAGCAGAGGAGGGGGAGAAAAAAAAAGAAGCTGGGACCATGACTCTGCCTCTGGGTTTCTCATATGGTTGTACAACGGAGCTTCTGCTATTATTAACCATGCTAACGTAAACGCTGGCTTTGGAAGGCGGAGTTAATGTCAACAGATTTTTGGAGGTTGTTACCAACAGAGCTCATTAACATAAACAGCTCTTCTGAATGGAAGTCAGAGCAGGCAGAACTAGAAAATGGGAAATTTTATTATCTGAGAATTTTTTTGAATTATTGAATTTAAATTGAATGAACATGGTCTGGATAGCCCACAGACATACCATAAAAATTTCTAGGACCCATAATTGGTC
>NW_013953063.1:76510-78342 GCF_001266775.1 Austrofundulus limnaeus
GTTACCAACAGAGCTCATTAACATAAACAGCTCTTCTGAACGGAAGTCAGAGCAGGCAGAACTAGAAAATGGGAAATTTTATTATCTGAGAATTATTTTGTGCATTAAATTGAATGAACATGGTCTGGATAGCCCACAGACATACCAGAAAAAATTCTAGGACCCATAATTGGTCTCCTTTAACAAAAAATTAAAACACAAATTAGAGTAAAATAACAGACTAATTGCTGAAAGAACAATGTTAACCAATTCCCTAAAATGATTTAACAACAAACATGAATCCTACCCACAATCCTCCATTGCAGTCACATGACAAACAGCCAAACACAGCAGAATGCTACAATATGCATTCCCTGTTCCTTGACAACTAAATATCACCTACATTATGCCATCAACCTACTGCACACCAACAAATGTATTCAAGCAAAAGAAASCAGACAACTTATGTTTTATTTCCACCATGTCTTTTCCTCTCCTTGAAAAGTGAAGCAAGGGAATGAGGAGCAGCAGCCTTTGTGTGTGCATGCACCCTCAGTTTTAGCCCAGAAGAGTAGAAGTTACTTAATATATTCATGTTTATGTGCTGTCCAGAAAAAGCACTTAAATATTACTGGTAAAATAATCTTAGCATTTACTTTTTTGTACACTAATATTGTTATATAATAAAATGCATATTGATTATTTGGTAAATTCTAGTAGTTTAGAAATTTTGATTTTTTTTTATAAAATTTAAAAGAATAAATAAATGTTACTACACCAAAAATCCTTTTTTTCAATGTGTGACATGTATCTGGATACTCTACCAACAATCTAGTTTAGTAAAGACATGTGAGCAGCAAAACAATGACAAAATAGGATTTAGCTCCTAATCACAGTAGTATTCAACTTCTAATGATGATATAATTTATCCTCTAATCATTTGATTCATCTCTAATCATAATTTAATTAAAATGCAACTCAACATGATTCAGCCTTTAATCATGTAACAGTTTAGCCTCTAATCCCAATGCAATTTAGCTTTTAATCATGACACAATTCAGTTGCTCATCACAATATGATTTAGTTTTAAAAGTGCAAAGCAAAATGCATTTTCTACACTAGATTAAAAACCCTTAAGTTATCTGTTTTGTTTTCTAGAATATCAGTTGAATCACAGGATCAGGGTGAAGCACACTGTCAGTGTTGCTGTTTAAACCAGAACTGCTGCAGTTTTACTCCTTAACAGTAGGTGTCACTAACAAGAAAACAATATAGTTAAACAGCATAAAATTTTAGTGAACACACGCTACCTTGTTACCATCGTGATAAGTTTCATATCAGACTTAATGTCATGTTAGGTGGGAGTTTCCTGACCCACATGCAGAACCAGGCTCATACACAAGGTGAATGAAGAGAAAATGATTTATTTACAAAATATACAAGGAGAGGTGGAGGTAGGATGATTCTGGTTGGGACAGCCCACTGACGGTGTCTGAAACAGGAGATAATAATTAGGATGGGCGGCAGTGATGAATCGAGATTAGGAGATGAGGAAAACAAGGATCTTACTTGTTGTTTCTGTCAGTTCACTTGGGAGGGGGGTCCTATCGGTCCAATGGGGTGACCGAGGAGAATGGTGAATGCGGGTGCGAGTCCTGATGAGCATGGATCATTGGAAAGCAGGCAGGCAGGTGATAGCCAGAGAGGACAAAGCTGCAGACGACGGTCGTTGAGATTCTTGGTGGGGATCAGAGCTGGAGTGGTTGACTTAAAGGGGCTATATCATGTAAAATCAACTTTTTTGAGTTTTATATCATGTTATAATGTTATACTCTCATAAAAACATGTCCAAA
>NW_013953063.1:79124-83476 GCF_001266775.1 Austrofundulus limnaeus
AAGTTTATTTTTCTATTTAAACATAAAAACAGCATTTTAATAACAACTAAAGGTGACATAGATATTTTATTATGGTATAGTATTTAAGTATATGCCTGAGAAACACATAACATAGGCCCTTTAAAGGCCAGGACTGAGGGAGAGACAGCCATCTGGAAATGCAGAGAAACTTAGGGTGAGTCAACAGGGAATAAGTTATCACTGGGAAAGTTTAAAGATTCAAAGGCTCAACAGAGACAGATCACTGGCTATACTGATACCAGTAATGTGGGAACCGTTAGGCAAAAGCGAGGCATCTCGCAGCTCCTTATATCCCCAACAGACAGATCAGAACATTACTCTCAGGTGCATCTGGCAGCAGAGATCCAGCCACACCCACCTGCTGTGCTCTGCAGAAGGAAGGAAACCTCACACACACTAACACAAGTATTCTGACAATACCCCTCTCTCAAAAACTGCCACCTGGCGGTTTGGGTGAGCATGGGTGGGACCTCTCAAAGTCCTGGATCTGAAGGGTTTTGACAGGGAACAGATCCAGGGCGCAGGCAAGGTTTCAAAATGTAACAAAAAAGGTTTAATAAATAACAAAAAGAGGGCTGCTGGCAGCAAACTTACAAATAATGTTGATAATCAGGTACGAGGGGAACAAAGCACAAGGAACCAGACACATCCAAAAACACGACAATGATCCGACAAAAGACAGAGACAGGACAGGGCTTAAATACACAGAAAACTAATTAGGGGAGAGAAAACACCTGGGGAGAAACACAAGGGTAATCAGCAGCGTGATGAGGGGCAGCTGGGCAAAGACACACTGGGGAACATAGAAAACACTAGGAAAGCTGAGAAATAAACACAGACTATGACATGATCAGGGTATGATCCAAGATAAGAGAACGAGAGAATCAGGAACAGTCCTCAGGACCATAACCCTCCCAAGCTACTGGACACCATGCTGACGAACATCCAGAATCTTCTTAGCAGTGTAGGCAGGGTGCCCACCAATGTCCCGGGCAGGTGGGGGGCTAGAAGGAGGGCACAAGGGATTAGTCTTAACAGGCTTAACTACTGTAGGTACATGTGGAAGACAAGATGAATCTTGAGACTCTCCTGGAGCTTAAGGTGAAGAGAAGGTGGGCTTTGAACTGATTCATTTTCATAGGGACTAATAAACAGGGGTGAAAGCTTTCTGGCACAGGATTTGATTTGAATGTCTCTTGTAGAGAGACACACCTTATCTCTGGGTGAGTATACAGGAGCTGGTATCCGTTTGCGGTCAGCATAGCATTTGTTCTGTTTTGCAGTGTGATAAAGGGCGTTCATAGCTTTCTTCCAGATTCACTTACAGTGACGGAGGTGGTGTTGAACTGGGGTAACTGATATTTCCCGTCTCTCAGAAGAGAAAAGGGGAGGTTGACCGCTGGGCATCCAAGTGGTGTTCTGAAAACAACGTCTGCTACGTAGATAACTGGAGTTCTTTCTGGGGAAACCTGGTCTGAAGTGGAGAGATGGCATCCATCCTACCCTGACTGGGGCTGCTCTCCTTTCTAAGAATTTAGCTGATTTTGTTGACCACAGAAATGATTGACAATCCAGGTTCCAGACTAGGAAGCAGAGTTGTAGTCTTACACACATCTCTGCTGCTTCTCCTTTATTATCCACCCAAACCCCCATTAACATTGTGTCAGCCCCATGGACCAAATTAAATAAATACAAAAACTCTAGAAAAATAAATCATAAAAATCTTATAAAAATAAATGCAGTTACTTTACCAGAACAAAACAATAAAACTATTAGGTGTGGCTTATTAAACATCAGATATCTTTCTTCTAAGTCTCTGTTAGTCAATGATCTGATAACTGATCATCAAATTGATTTATTCTGTCTTACTGAAACCTGGTTACAACAGGAGGATTTTGTTAAGTCAAATGAATCCACTCCTGTTAATTGCTTAAATTTTCATGTTCCCAGAACATCAGGTCATGGTGGAGGAGTAGCTGGCATTTATAAGTCAGAACTATTACTAATGCTAAATCAAATATTAGTTATAATTTGAGTCTTTGTCCCTCAGTCTTTCTCATCCAAAATGGAAATCAGAAAAACCACTACTACTTGTTATTATTTATCGTCCTTCAGGCTCTTATTCTCAGTTTTTATCAGAATTCTCAGATCTTCTGACTGATTTATTAAATACTGATAAAATTATAATAATGGGAGATTTTAACATTTATGTTGATAGTAAAAGTGATAGTTTAAATGTACAGTAGCTTTTAGTAATGTAACTGAGTCAATTGGTTTTACTCAAAATGTCCACAGATCCACTCACTCCCTTCATCACACTCTTGATCTGGTTCTGTCACGCACGGTATAGAGTAAGAACTTAAAGAGTAACTTACCCCAAAATKAACTTTTTTTAGCTGATAAACTGTATAGAATGTGTCTAAAATGTTATATAGTATTGTTTATGTGCTAATTTTGATGTTTTTGTGCGTATTTGTTCAAATCTGTAATATTTGGTCTAAAAACGTGTTTTTGCTGCTCATATGGGTAGAGCAGTGGTACTGCAGGCTAATTTGCATATTGTTTAATGGCTCCATGGTGACGTGTCTTCTTCACGGTTTTGTCACAGCAGCTGTGTTCTGGTATAAAAGCCTCTCTCTAAGACACGCCCCTGCAGCAGTCAGAGGGTGCAACAGTTAGCAAGCTTAGCATGATCGTCTGTTGACCTTCAGCCTCGGGTGGAGAGAGCTGACTGCTGCGCCTTTCTCTCTCTCTCTCTCTCTCTCTCTCTCTCTCTCTCTCTCTCTCTCTCTCTCTCTCTCTCTCTCTCTCTCTCTCTCTCTCTCTCTCTCTCTCTCTCTCTCTCTCTCTCTCTCTCCCTCCCTCCCCACACACACAAGCCTGCTGTACGTCCTGCACAGTGGGAGGGAAGGAGGGAAAAAAGGGCAGAAAGAGCGTGGCCCAGCTGCATGTCCACAATTATCTCTTCATTGTGAAATGAAGAAACAGGCCGAACCGGACCAAACTTCAGTCAAACAAGACCAAATACTTTTATTCATGTTTTAACCTAGGGATCTTGTGAGCAGCTGCAGCTGTATGCTTTTATTTTTTCTGTCAGTCTGTCGGAGCGCTCCTCCTCCTCTGTCCGAGGCTGGTGTGGTGTGAGGCAAACGGAGCCCAGCTGAGGCTGCGGTGAAGCGCGCCATGTCCTGATCCACAGGAGCAAACACGAGTCATTCCCAGACTGAGCTGACTTGATCAAGTCAGCTCAACTCTGCCTCTGGTGAGGAGGGGGGTGAAAAGTCCTCCACCTCAGACCATTCAGAGATGTAACTATCTGCGTCGCTGTGGTCACTCTCCATGTTGCATCAATTATGCTAATGCTAGCTGTCACGTTCTCTCGTCCTGGCCACACCTCCGCTCTCTAACCCCCCTTTCCCCACCCACACACCCTCCCCTACCCACTTTGATGCATTTTTCAAGTTTCGCCTTGGGGTGGAGTTATCTTTTCACCGGGGGGGTAAGATACACTTTAATAATACATCCTCACAATCCTGTTCTCTCTGTCTATTTTATAATAACCTTTGAGTTTACATTGGCTGACTTTTTATAGCTACTGAGAGTAAATTTCATTATCAGCGAATGCTGTTGCTAAATTTAAAGAACCTCTTCCAACTTTATTGTCCTCTGTCTTACAGAATAATGTAACAGTGAACAGCAACTTAGATGGTCTTGTTGATAATATTACAACTTTAATGCAAACCTCTCTTGATGAAATTGCTCCACTATAGGGCTGGGCCATATCATATCGTTCACGATAATACCGGTAAAAACAATCTTGACCGGTAAAATAAATAATATCATGATATGCTAATTTCATGACTGACGTCATTCTGCCCATGGCGAACCTGCTTGTTTTCTGTTGTGAGACCGCAACAAAACTGGGCAGCCCAGTCTGATACGTTTAAACAGACGCTGCTTTCAACAAATCAAACGCACCCCATAGATGCACCCCACAGCTTTATCCAATCAGAGCAGAGCAGGGAGGGTCTTTCTGATGTCAGCTGGGTGCAGCAGTCTGCAGGATAAACACCGGTCAGCTCCTGTCCTGAGCGAGGAAACCCTGTCCTCCACACTTTGCTCCCGAGCTACCAGAGACGTTTGTATCTAAAATCTAACACACTATAAGTTTATGTGTTCAGAGCTTCGTTTTCTACGGAGCCCGCCGGGGGTCAGTGGTGAAAAAAGAAAAACAGCTGCCGAAAATC
The DNA here is from genome assembly GCF_001266775.1 of Austrofundulus limnaeus. NCBI lineage: Eukaryota > Metazoa > Chordata > Actinopteri > Cyprinodontiformes > Rivulidae > Austrofundulus > Austrofundulus limnaeus. Next base: position 83,393 of record NW_013953063.1, read on the forward strand.
CGTGCGCACAGATTGCAAAAACTGAGAGCACAGATTAGTAATCCGTGCTGCACGGATTACTAATCTGTGCTCTCAGTTTTTGCA
>NW_013953063.1:85064-90658 GCF_001266775.1 Austrofundulus limnaeus
GTTATTTTAATAGATAGATCAGCCAGTCTAACATAAAACATGTAAAGCTATTTTGTGAAGTACAAAAGACATATTTGGTATATTTTTAAAAATATAAATTTATAGTACATACATACATAATGTGTTTGCACTGAAAAGTTATGGAGATAGTTAAATAATTGTATGGCTATTTCTGACTCAAGTCTTGCCAAAAATGTTTATTATATATATTAAAAACACTAAAATGACAAATATAAACTATATAAAAGCTGTTCAAAATGTAAACCGTGTACTTAGATTAAAAACATGGACACAGTGTTTAAGTGTATAGTGTTATGACTATACTATTCCGTGTACTTGTGTGTGTGTGTGTGTGTGTGTGTGTGTGTGTGTGTGTGTGGTGGGTGGTAAGAGGTATCGTTCATTTATCATTATCGAGGTAAACTGGTCAATATATCGTGATCTTGATTTTGCCAAGCCCTAATGTACATTATTTAAAATAGTCAGATTTCAGAAGTGGAATAATCCAAACTTCCATAAAACTCAGAATAATAAAGGAATGTAGCTAATCCAAGGGTCTCTTTAACGTGAAGTAAATGGACCTCAACTTTTCTCTTGCAGCCTTTTGTTCATGACTAAGTGACCAGCAAGCCTTGTGGCCACATTTTTGAAAATCACATCCTCTTTTACATTGAGCCTTACAAGGAACATGGAAAAAAACATATTTTTATGAGGTACCACAAAAGATTTGCTAGATCCTGCAAGTTTTTGTTGTAATTTTAGGATTTTACAGTAAGTGAATTTGTTCTGTTTTGTTCATGTACTACAGTGATGGGGTAGGGCAGAAAAGAGAATGTGCTGGACAGCATGAGGTTAAGATACAAGAGGACCATGTAATAATTAAATGGAGCAGTTTTTGGAATTAAGATTCAAGAGTAAATTATTGTCTCCTACCTTACACCTGCTACAACAAAACTGTTGACAGAAATTAGCACTTTGTTACAGTCATTTGCCATTCTTGCATTATGCGGATGAGCCTCCTATACCATTTAAAATGTGATAGAAAATATTAGAAAATTACATTGTTGTCATAAATGCTGCAGGGGACACAACTTACTGTTTTAAAACACTGCTTAAGGCCATGTCACTGTAACTTCTCATACCACCTTGTGAAAAATTTAAAGACATTGTAAGACATGAAGATAGAATTTTAAAAACCTCAACTGGAAGCCTCTTTTAGGCGTGTACATATTGTAACGCTAACATACTGATCAAACATATAATTTTTATTAGTAATTTAGACAAAAAATATTCACAAGTTAGCATAAGATGTCTAAAACATTATAGTGTGACAGAAGAAGGCCTTAAGAAACAGAGTGGAAAGATGTCTGTTTTACACAGTACTGTGACAAGGTACATCTGACGAGGCCTTGGCTGCATGTGAAATACATTTTGTCTGCAAAGTTTTTGTACTGGCATGTAGACATACTGGCAGCATGTTTCATGTGCTGATGAAACAGTGGCAGAGATTTGCTTACTGCTAATATTTATCTCAGTGCAAGGAAGCATAAGTTACTGCTGGAGGAGAACCTCACACTGGACAGATCTCTAACCATTGCATAAGTGGAAGCAGAATTTAAAAACGATATACTGCTCTCAGCTGAGAGTACAGTCTCACATGCACCTGTACAGGAAATACTGTGTGCTAATAATGTTAAACACAAAAGTAAAATCAAAAATACTCCAAAGAATGTCCAATTACACCCTGGACTCTAGATCAACATTGCTGATTCTGCTTCAGTCACTATCTTGGCTGTACTAAAACAACACAGTCAACTGTACATGAAAAACTGAGATGTCAGCCACTCCACATACATGAAATGGTTTCAGCAGCGCTCAGACACTTACTACAAGTTAGCATCACTGAACCTGTGGACACACTGAATGGACGAGTCCTCCAGTAGATGGACGGTAATGCATAGAAGACTTGAACCTTTGTGTTGATCTTCATAAACTCAATAAAAGTGTGATAATAAACTATCTTCCTCTGTCTGGTTGGTCTGGTTGGTGCCATACAGTATATCCAGAATGATTTGAACTCAGTTTACCACCAACCGTCTCTACACCCTGATAGCTGGAGTGTCACTGCTGTCATAACAAAGGAGGGTCGTTTTCAAATCATAGAAGTTCCTTTTGGACTTCCCTCGATCAGCACCACCTGCCTTCCAGAATATGATGCACACGGTTCAGAAACAAATAAAATTCCAGGAGTACAGAATTATTTGAAGGATATACTGTAACTTCAAGGAATGACTTCGTGACAAACACCTATACACTGTTCTTTGATGTTTTAAGGCTGTGGGCCTTCAGATGATAAGAAAAACTGTTTGGGTCAGTCAAGTATTCCTGATGTTCTCTCTAAGGAGGACCTGGGCCCCGATCCAGATAACCTGACTGACATCACTGAAGCACCAACAGATATGGCAGATCTTCATTTGCTCATTCGTTCGTTCGTTCATGGTTTAATCACTTGGTTCAGCAAGTTGCAACCAAGCTACACATTTGTGGTTAAGCCACTGCAAGAACTACTTCAGACAAATATTCAAGCTGAAGTCAAATAAACTAATGTAGCACATAAAATGTTCAATGATCATAAAACAATGCTCCTGAACAGCCCAATTATTTCCTTCTACAACCCTGAATCACAATGAATGCCACAGATTGTGGACTGGGAGCTGTTCTGACACAGTTACACTCAGTAGAAAGGATTGTTGCTTTTACTTCCTGCACCGTCTCCAACTGAGAGGGCATACTCCACTTAATAATGAGCCACACTTTACATATTCCACTGTTGCTGTGTAGGGGTCAAAGACAGGTGTAAATGTTTATTCCCCCTCGGGGTGACCCTTACACTGATTTCCTTAGTGAACACACAGTGATTAAGCACAATAACACAAGTGTGTACCATCCTCAGGCATATGTGGAATGCTTTAATACAAAGACACCATTCAGGCAGCATCACAGTTACTGAAATGTTTCACAGCTACGGGCTTCATGCCACCATTGGTGAATCCTCTTTACCTCAGTACACCATGCTTGACTGTACTAAAAAAATAGTTGAATATCACAAATGATCTTTTTCTGCCTCCATGTTTCTTTTGAGGCTCATTAGTTTTCACATGCACAGCTTGTAAAACTGTATTCAGCACACTATATTGTTGTCCGCATCATACCCGGTCTCATCAGCCCTCATTCTGCCCATGTTGGCAGCCACCCCCACTTTTATTCTACTGGAGCTTCATTAAAACCTTTCCAGTGATTCATGAGATATTAAGACAAACAGATTTTATTCAGCAATTAACGCTAAAGTTTGAGCAATGTGTAGCATGTGTGTTTTAAATGACTCTAGACTACAACCACAGCCAGATTTAGCACAATATCTAAAAATAAATAAATAAATAAACTGAATTATACATTTTCGTGTTTAAGTTCATTTAGTTGTGGTGGCCGTTTTGAATTGATGTCTTCAAACATCAATTATGAAGTTAGAAATTTATTTTTAATTTTGCTAAAATTTGCTCTGTGGTTAATAAACTATTTTAATAACACAGTTGACTACAAACAGTTCTTGTTTCAGGTCAGTCTCAGCTACAAACACTGGGCTGTTCAGGGTCAATATTTGTAACATTAATTGACTCAGGTTCCACTTTTGTGTTTTAAGGTAACTTGGATAAATCCGTGTAATATTTTGATGACAGAGACACCCACACACTGACGTGCAAAAACATTTTTGTTTGCCTTCCTGTTTTGATGACAGATTAAAAAACATATTGACTGATATTTAAACTATTGTTTCATGATTTATGGGAAGCTCTAATGTACCTTCTTCCTGTATTAAAACCAGAACCTGTGCCCTCCTCTTTGTGTTTGCATCTACATTTTTCCTTCCCCTTTTCCCGACCTGTATACATTTTTTAAATGGCAGTACAGAGGGATGGTTCAGGAAGTGTAATCTCCATGATTTACTAATAGGGTGGTTCAAGTACACTAAATCAAAGCCCAGGTGCAGCTGATACAATATTGTCACCAAAAATATATTTATGACCCCCCGCACACGAAGCGTAAGTGGGAGTCATATTGTTTTCGTACTTTTTTTTTCAGTGATTTTTGGTGAACTGTAGCACCAAAACAGCTGACTGGCGCCTGGCTGGCAAGTCTCTATCTTTCTTCTCTGACTCATCTCTAAGCCTGAGGGCGGAACCAAAGTTCGTCCGTTCTTATTACTAACCCGGACGGCTTTGAGCGACACTCGGACATCCTGATTCAAACCTAGGAAGCCAGCTGTGATTCTCTCCGGAGAAACCTCAGCCCTGGGTCTGTAAATCTAATCCCACAAGTCAATTAGGGTGGATTCTACAGCCAGGGACCCGACACGCCTGTCGGTGTTCCAACCCGAGGCTCCAAGCCTCAGAGAGTGTTTTGTACCTCCCGATGGGGAGATGGGTTTTTTTTAAGGAGAAACTGGATACAGCTTGAATTTTTCTGGCTTGGACTGAAGCAGACAAAAGTTACCTGAAAATAACACCTGTTCGCCAATGACTGGTGAGCGAGCCAACAACAGTTCTCTGACTGATAGGAGGGGAGCCAGTTTCCTACTTCGAGGGTGCCTTAAGAAGTCATCATCAGGTAAAAGCTGATGTGTTTGGAGTGACGTGTATTGTGGACCTGAGTCGAGAAAAGACGTGCCGGTGTTGGCTCACACTTTGGTAAAAGTAAAAGTAGGAAAAACACTAACATTACTTTTCTCCTCTTTCTTATTTCTTTGATTTGCCAAAACTTAAGCTAAAAGTGCCAGTAAAATTATTTGGTTGTTTAACAGCAGAACTAATGTTTTACTGTCTTATTATAAGTAATATGAGTTGATGTGAATTGAAATTCAGGGTTTTATCTCAGTAATTCTGACGCTTGTTATAGGAAATTAAATACCCACAATCAACTGTAACTTATGATCTGTTTGTGTAAATAAATGATTGCATAGTCATTGTGAATCAACTTGAACTCGTCTGAGCATTCCACTTTTGTCACTTTTCACTTCGCACAGTCTAGATATTAACGAGTAGTGAGAAAACCTTGGAAAAATTTTCCTCATAACCTTGGGTAAGAGAGATGTGGGAGAAGCTTAATACATCCTAAGTTCATTTCCTACAAGAATAATGAGGTTAAATCAAGAATTCAAGGATTTTCATTCCAAATGAGTAAGACATGAGGAATGAAAGATAGATAATAAGGTCACAATTGTCAGCAAAACATAAATAAAATAAAATAAGCCATAAGAAGACAAAAAGAAAAAAACTGTACATAATGTGTTACACATGGAGTTTTTTTTATTTTGTTTATTTAACCTTTATTTATCCAGATAAACTGTTTAAGAACCACTTCTCATTTACAAACATGACCAGGCATGCAGAGTGCATTGCAATATACAAACCTACATATTCAGCCAGAGTAGTTAGATTAATCGCGATTAAAATTTTTAATCTATGCCCAGCACTAAAATAAATCAATATGAGTTAACTCACACACACACACACACACACACACACACACACACACAC
>NW_013953063.1:90695-95301 GCF_001266775.1 Austrofundulus limnaeus
CACACACACACACACACACACACACACACACACACACACACACACAAGGACAGTTAATGTCGCTTTATGTCACAGTACCGGCAAGAACTTAAAACTACTTTCACTCCTGGCTATCGGTGATTTGGTGTTACATGTAAATGACACATTCTTGTTTTTGTTGTTGGACACATTTAAATGAAGTATAAAGTATTTAAAACATCTCTTTCTATACAATAACTTCAAACATGTCAAATCATGTTTGGCGGCGCGATGGCTCAGTGGTTAATATTGACGCCTCACAGCAAGAAGGTCCTGGGTTCGATCCCCGGTTCAGACATTGGGTCTTTCTGTGCGGAGTTTACATGTTCTCCTCGAGTTTGCCTGGGCTTTCTCTGGGTACTTCGGTTTCCCCCACCACCCAAAAACCTGTACAGTAGGTTGCCTTCAGGCCCAGGCCTTCCTTGAAAAAGAGATCTGTGATCTTAATGGGATTTGGCTAGATAAATAACAGTAAATAAATAATGTTTATCTCATCTCACTTATCCCATTTCATTTATTAGTTTATTTTACAGGGACAATGCACATTAACATAGAATATAGGAAGTCTGTAACTGATGCATTGCACAAAGAGTATATACTGAATTTATTCGTGTAAAATATGATCTTATGTATAATACGATCCCCCCTTTTTGAGCTTAAAAAGCATAAAAATTTTAATCCTCAAACTACCTCCAATTTCACACAGACTTTATGATTTTTCAGCCTTTGCAGCCTTTATACATACCAGTAAAATTATCATTGGACTGTTCATTTTATTTTAACAACATATGTACTAAAATGTATTTTGACAACTAATGTATTTCAGCAAACAATGATTTTGAGCATCATATGAATTCTGGCATTTTACACATAGTCCACCAGGATGCGCCAACACAAAAGTCAGACACTTCATATGAGATCTGGGCCATCTTCTGGGGGAAAAACAGATTACTTCCTACTCGCGAGCTGTTTCATTTCCCCACTCTGGTGGGGAAATGTTTTTCAGGGATACAAAACTTTTCAGAACACCGTAGACAGCAGCCATTACAGACGAACATGTGTTTCTTGTTGTTCGAGGAGCGGCCCGGTCACACGTTAATGTCATTAGTTTATTATCATTACTAAGGTGCAGGACTGCCTTTTTCCCCCTTTTCTTCACATCATGTCGCCGGCCTGGATCTGTTACTATCTCGCTCTGAGGCACGAAGCAGTGTCAGAGGTGAGCTCTTTCAACTGCTTTTTACGACGCAGTCTCATTTTCGGACTCAGGCTTTTTGCCGATATTTCAGTTAAAATACATAAGTAAAAATATTTATCCGAGTATAATACTACCCCCCAGCTTTATTGATGATTTTATGGATTAAATTTTACTTATTATACTTGAATAAATACGGTAGCTGCAACTAATTTGCAACTCCAGTCCCTGGTTGGGCATTTCTAAACATCAAAATACATACAATTTATGCAACAAAATACACTACGAATACATACAAATTTCTTCCTACATATTCATGTAATCAACCTTCAAATTCATATAATAAAAATTAAGCATGGAAATGCATACAATTTATAAAGCAGATACAAAAAAAGTCCTCTATATATTCATAAACAGCCTTGCAACCTCCAAATTTATGGCGCAATATGAGGGCCAAAATTAAGACTATTGTGCAACCAGCGGTTGCTATATCCTTGTGGCAGGAGGCTATATATAGCCTGGTAAAAACCAGACCCTTGTCCTTCACTTTGCTTCGTACGAGGGTCTGGACTCTCAGCTGTAGAGAAGTGATTCTTGCTGGAGGTGTGGCCTCTGCTGAAGTTTAAAATTATTGGATCTGTTGGCCGTGACGCATGCGTGCCAGCTCCACTGTGAAGGAGGCTAAGCTAAGAAGCTAACCGGAAATCGTGTGTGATGTAAACCAGGGGTTCTTAACCTTTTTGACCTCAGGGCCCAATTTGTTGAACATAAAGTGGCATGAAGCCCAGTCACACATTACCACACGGATCAAAATAATAATTATTCCAAATCTTGGTTTAAAATTATAATTATTCAAATCATGGTTTAATTTGTATTTGCATTATAACTAAATTAAATGCACTTACAGTTTAAAAGTAAAACTCCTGTCAAATAATCACAAGACATGATTATGACCAACATTTTTTTTATATTGTAATCTGCCCATAACAATTATTTGAACAAATACAACAGTCAGTCAAAAGACCATTCAGGCTTATCAACACAAAAATAACATTTTTAACATAAACAACAAAAATAGACAATTCAATAAATACAATAGTGATCATAAAATAGATACATTCAAAAATATTTCATGTAAATGTTTTAAATAAAAAAATGTCAAAATAAATTTGATAAAGTGCAAATGAAAATAAAGCCTTTTTAAACTTTTGCATGATAGAACCAGAAGCTGCTCTTCATATTAGTGACAAACAATAACAGTAACAACAGCTTTATGACAAAATGCTTAAAAATAAATTACAAAAATTAATTTAAAGTGCAAATTAAAATATAGCTGTATCTTCAACTGTATTTGACAATGTTTTGAACTTTTAAAATGTTGCATGGTAAAACCAGAAACTGTACTTCATATTAGTGACAATCTTTGGTGTTTTATTTTATTTTTTGATGAGTTACTTTCATTTTTGCTTCTACTTTTAATTTAAAATAAGTTTCCATTCTCAGCAGGTTTCTAAGGTTCTTCTTCTACAAAATAAAAAAGTTCTTAAACAACTGAGTGGTGCACTACTGCTACTAGTGGTGAGAAAGTGTATTGAACCTTATTCAAAATCAATGCGGTCCCGTGGCCTTCTGTGGCCCAAAGTTAAAAACTGTTGTTCTTTTGAGGCCCTCAAGGTGGTGCTCGCCCATAGGTTAAGAATCTCTGCTGTAAACAACCCTACTGAGAGGAGAAAAGTACTGAGCTAAATGATACTACTATAAATTACAGCTACTGCTTTGTCAGACAAATTTAATTTAATTTATAAGCCTTATCAACATGGACTGGCTTCATTCACTTCCTCCACTGCCGTATGCTAAAATAGCTAGCAGACACTGCGCAGAAAATCGACATCATTCAAAACTCGACCTTCTTTTTGCTGATTGGCCCAGGTAAAATAAACTACAAACAGACACTGCCCAGAAAATCAATTTTCTGTTCTCTGATTGGCCCAGATGAAAATTCTCCTGAAGAAATCCTTGTCTATGGGAGAAATCCCAGACGGAGCAGTGAAGGGAAACTAGAATTGAGCGGAACTGCATAGGAAGGCAAGGGCCAAGCTAGGCTATATCTATACCTAAGCCAGCTATTGACCTGATTAATTCAGACTGAGATTGTAAGGCTAATGGTGTCAGTCATATGAGCAGCTACCACTCAGCGGGAGAGCGAAAGGCTGAGTGACCTCTGAGGAAAGACGAGAGAAAATGAAAAAGTTAAAGTGAACATCCCATTGTGACAGTTAATATCTTCTCCAATATTCATTACATGTCACTGCCTTGCCTTCTCCCCTCTGCTTTGACTGCTCAGCCTAGGTGGGATTCAAGCGAAATGGTGTGAGCAGGTGAGTGAGAGAGACAACATGAGGGAGAGAGTCAGATCTCTGCCTTGTAAAGTCTTTATTAAAGTTTCTGCTTCATTACACAGAAGCATTTCTGACCCATGCACAAGTTCTGTTGAGACAAGAGGCTGCAGACATCAGAGATCACCATTTCCATGTGAACAAATGTCTGTAAACAGTCTTGTTCATTTGTTGCATTTGATTACAGAGCTCTGGAAAATCATTTAATACCTTTTTTTTTATTGGCACAGTAGATGCTATGAGCAGAAGCTCAACAAATACTTCCTCAGAAATATAAACACGTGTTGCAGATAGCAAAGATTACATAGCTTGTTCTCTCCACACATGTTTCTGTGGCTGGAGCACTAATACTGAGAAAAATTGCAGAAAAGTTCAGTAATCAACTCCTCTTCAGTCAGTCAAAAAATCCTTTCTTGAACCTTGACTTTCAAATTCAGCTGCCTGGATTTCTGAAAATCTCTACAGGTTTGATTTAGTGCCAGTGACTGAACTGCATAGTAGCTTTTATTGTCTGACTTTTATTGTGTTTCCTGGCAAGGCTTGCTTTTCCTACCTTTATGAGAAAACAGTTCAGTAAACTAAATAATTTCTGATGAAATGTTTGAAAGGTGCTGCAGCTACAAGCCAAAAAATCCAACATAATTTTCTAATGAGCCAGGGGTCTTAAACGTTTTTCAGTCTGGGACCCCCAAACTGACTCAACTAATACAGGTGCTGGTCATAAAATTAGAATATCATGAAAAAGTAGATTTATTTCARTAATTCCATTTAAAAAGTGAAACTTGTATATTATATTCATACATTACATACAAACTCATATATTTCAAATGTTTATTTCGTTTAATTTTGATGATTACAAATGACAACAAATGAAAATCTCAAATTCATCATATCAGAAAATTAGAATATTGTGAAAAGCGTCAGAAGCTTTTTGCCTGGGCTAAAGAGAAACAGGACTGGACTGCTGATGAGTGGTCCAAAGTCATGTTCTCTGATG
>NW_013953063.1:96374-103181 GCF_001266775.1 Austrofundulus limnaeus
AGGTGGTTTGAGTTAATTAGCTGATTAGAGTGTGGTACCAGGTGCCATCCATTTTGAACCTTTTCACAATATTCTAATTTTCTGATATGCTGAATTTGAGATTTTCATTTGTTGTCATTTGTAATCATCAAAATTAAACGAAATAAACATTTGAAATATGTGAGTTTGTATGTAATGTATGAATATAATATACGTTTCACTTTTTAAATGGAATAACTGAAATAAATCTACTTTTTCATGATATTCTAATTTTATGACCAGCACCTGTAACTATAAACCTGACAGAGCCGAGGCCACATGACCTGCCCAGTATGGAAAGAGGTGGGCCCTTCTTACAAGTGATAACTGTAGATCACATATAGACCAAACAACTGAACAAAACAACGTGAGTTGTTTTTCTGCTTACTTGGGCAGACGATAATGTCTTTCAGCAATAATCTTGTTGCTAGTCCACTGGTAAAATGTCTTTTGTTCAGAAAGCTATCATCTGTAAAGTGGCTCACAAAAATATATATACAAATGAATGAATGAATGAATGAATGAATGAATGAATGAATGAATGAATGAACATTTTTTGTCAGAGGGTTACTTCCAAAATTGAAGTCCAACCATTTTCTAAGAACCGTGTCATCGATGGGAAGTTTCAAAAGAGAGTAGTCTCCATGACATCTGAACATCCATTTCCCCATAGGCATGTTTTAATCTGAAAAGTACGTAAGTCAGAAGAAGTAGTTAGTATTACGAGCTTAGCAGACGCGCACGCGGTTTCACCCGCTGTTTGCTAGTTGTTGCTGCTGATAGCCTGCAGGACTCACGGGGGAAGTGTGCTTTGTGACGCAGAAGCTCGGCTTGGAGACACAGCCCAGAGGATGAGCTGTTCCTAAAAGGAAGTTCTAGGCCCAACCGGTCATTTTTGTTCCCCTGCCTGGCTGCTTCAGCACATTACTGGATCTCTCAAACATGCATGAGTGAGTCAAAGCAAGACTCTGGGTATGTTTTTGATGAGAGGATAACATTATAACATGATATAAAGCTTAAAGAAAGTTGATTTTACATGATGTCACCCCTTTAATTTTCATTTTAAATGGTGCCACATGTGTAAGGAACATGCATTTGTGGGTTGCACACATGAAAAACTTGCCAAATCTTCTCTGCCAAACAGTTTATTTTGTCGTTGCGATTGGCTCTTGTTTTGAGCTTCTGGTACCACCAGGTGCTGCCAAAAAGGTGCCAATCATAACATTTTTTGCAAAGAAGAATTGTTACAACAAAGAAATGAACCAAACACAAATGTATTTTTAAATTTAGCATTAAATTGAATCTATGAAAGCTTTATTGCAGGGCTATTCAACTGGCGGCCCGCGGACCACATCCGGCCCGCGAGTGACCAAAGTTCGGCCTGCCAATTGGTTAATGTATCTCTTAAGCCCAAACCCCTGGTTTTCTACTTTAATTACTCTAAGTTCTTTTAGTTAAACATGGATATATTTGGTATCTACAGAAACATCAGAATCTTGGCTAGAAGCTGGTAAAAACATTTCTATAAACATTCAAGTCAGTTAAAACTACAAGCAGTTGAAGATAAAATGATGAAAGTGAAAATAAAATTGGTTTAAATATTTGGCGAGTCAGAGATGTCAAAATATTATTTGTGTCTAATAGGAGGCATAATGTGTTCTTTTTGTTTTTGATCATGTGTAATTATCACTACCTTTATAGGGTTTTCTATGTTGTATTCATGATTAAATGCAGCAAAATAAACCAATTCAAAAGTAACAGATCTTTGTAATACTTGGTTTATTTACATAATAACTTTAATTGCTGAATGTTTGGCCCCTCAGCTGTTGACCGGCAGTAACTGTGGCCCCCCAAGCAATTTAGCTGAATAGCCCTGCTTTTTTGTGAACTCTCTGCTTTGGTGGGTTTTCAAAGAAAACTGCTGTTTTAGTGGTTAAAAGTTTTTTACTCGCCTTTGTTTACATGTAAATTTGGAGATGACTTGTAGGTGTTCAATTAGTGATTACTTTGTGAAAGTTTCATAAAAATCAGTCCCGCGGTTTAAAAGACATTTTGCTGACACTGACAGACAGACACAAACACAGGCAGATGCATGATCCCCCATCTTTTCTAGAGGCTAACACTGAAAATCAAGAAGCTACAGTAGAGCTACAATTAAAACACAACTATTAATTACAGTTTAACAGTTTTTAGAGGAAATGTTTGTGTAGTACCAAAGTGAAACAAGAAAGAAGCACAAAATGATAAGTCAATGTTTACAGTTTGAGACCATCAGTATTTCCTTTTCTTGCACTTAGCAGTTGAAAGCCTTGAAGTGACTGATTATTTCCACCCCCTGAATTCTTCCCTCAATCTGTTTTGCCCACATGATGTTTGAGACTGGAGGACCCTCACTTATTGAAGGCAGTGCACAGAGAGGAAATCAAAGTTATAACACAGCATTTGCAATATTTTGGATAAAGAAATGAAGACTAACAGTAGGTTTAACTGTTAAAATTTCTTTTATCTTAAAAAAAACAATTAAAACTTCTGCAAAACCTTTCTGTTGGAGTATGGGTCTGTCTTTTACAGACTCGTTCCAGATTCTGAAAAGCTGACCCTATAGAAATGCAAGGTTATGGCTGACAAACACAATACAAAGATTAAAAAAATGTGATCCTTTTGGACAGGAATAAGCACTTGCAGCAGATTTCATCCTCTTTGTTAAACTGTTGATAACCCTGAACATAAAAAAAATCTATCAACAGATAAGCTGTATCAGCTAAAACCATCTGTGACCCTAATTAAGATAACGCTCTACTCTGATACATGACAAATTTAAATTCTAGCTTCATAAAATCCCTCCTTACAGTTGACATAATTTCACAAACACTTGACAGTAAGGTTTGGGTAAATATAAAATATGTTGTTTCTGTAAACCTGGCCAAAGGCTGAAAGAGAAAAAAAGGATAGAGGCACACGGGGGATGTCGGAAGTGATCAGAGGGAAAGGTGAGTTATAAAGACGACAAGGTCAAAGTGAGAGCTTTCCACTCTCTGTGTAGTACATTTAAATCTCTTACAGCACTCTTCCATGCTGGTAAATTATTTAGAGATGCTGATTTATCACCAACAACAAACATATAATAGCTGTCCTAATGGGGGCTTAGCTGTAGAAGAACTTCCCTGACCCTAACCCTCCCCATATAGACTTTTAATGCAGTGCAGCAGAGGAGCTGACAGAAAAAAGGGATAACCAACTCAGCCCCTGATAAAGATGAAAAGCTCCAAAGTCTGCAGAAATCAGCAAGTGTTATGGTTTGTTCATACCTGCAAACATTTGTTATGTGGCGGGAGCTGTGTGATAATAATTACCAACTTAAATTCAAAAACACTATTTTAATAAAAATAAGATTGATTATAATAACTCCACTATAAAAGTTAGCTTAAGGCACGCAGACCCGCTTACAGATGAGGCTTGAGACGATTTCACAATTCCATAAGTTTGTTTATCATACCATAATTTTAATTCAAAAACACTAGCTAAAACCTCTCACACATTAAAAGTCAGTCCTGGCTCAACTCAGGGAGGAGTGACATTCAGGGTAGTGTCCTAAAGAAAAGAGAAACCCAGCAAACGGAACAAAGCAAACAAAAGAAAATCGTGCACCAAACCAGTGGGAGTACCACCACCCGGAAAGTCCACCACCAACACCACGAGCTGGCCGTTCCTGTAAAAATAAAAGAAAGGAACATTCAAATTACAAACAATAAAATACAAATCAGTCCAAGATCAATCAAGCAGTATAGTCCAAATTCAGAAAATCCGTCCTGGGAGGAACCGATCCGTTGTAACAGACACCACTCAGGGCGGCACCAGAAGGATAGTCGGAGCTGATCACCAATCAGCCCAAATCAGCCCCACTGGACGAGTGATAGGAGCCAGCTTTACGCCGACCAGAACAGCAGGCAAACAGCCAGCCACGGACAAACAGCCGGCCCAGGACAAACAGCCAGCCACAGACAAACAGCCGGCCCAGGACAAACAGCCAGCCATGGACAAACAGCCGGCCCAGGACAAACAGCCAGCCATGGACAAACAGCAGCAGCTATCAAAAAATAAATGTTAGAAATAGAATCTAAAAAGCATGCAAAAACTAGCAGTTCACTTACCACTTGAGCTTCTTTAAGTAGTGCCTCTAACAGGGAAGGAGGAACTGGGAGAGTATACAGGCGGCCTGGATATGCAACAGAAGCTAAGCTAAAGCTAAGCTAACAAATGTCAAGTGTGGGAAGATTCTTACCAGAATGATGATTGATCGGCGATCAGAGCGTCATTAAGCGCATTGTTCACGCGCGCATTATTTTGCAGCTGTTATACAGAAAATGTAAATAAATCACAAGTAACAAGCTTGATTGAGAGAGATGAAGCCTGCCTTACCTAGCATGCGGCAACAATAAACGCCGCGGTCTGAAGCGGAAGGAGAAGAGCGTGATGTCAACCAGGTGAGGGAGGGCCCTTTATATACAGGCAGCCAGCGCCACGACCAGTTAGATGCAGGCACTTGTGTGGTGCGTTCAAAGCCTACAGGGCATACTGCCACATTCATAAACATAACAAATTAGGGTTGTTTTCACAGAGTTACTGTAAACCAATTAAATAGGAGAAGAATGTGTATCAACATCTTTTATTGGACAGCGGGAACAGCTGATTGAGGTAAATGTTTGATACATCAGAACTTATATGGCAAATGTGTTTCCATCTCACCTTTTGCACATTGGCTCTTTTTCAGAAAATCCAAAAACTGCCTCAAGTGAGCATAGAAACTATTTTTGCAAAATTGAGAAAAGTTTTGCAAATTCCATCCATCTTTTCTTATGTGACACTTCAACATGTGCATAAAAAAGTTGATGGAAACACAGCTGTTGACTTTCTGCTGCCAGACACATTTAGCAGTTCATCATTGGGGGCTTTCTTTCTCATGCACTCCAGTGTATTTGCTTATAATTGCAGTAGTATTGTTGTATGTATTTGACAGGGTATTTAGGCATACAACAGTGTTAAGTTGTCTACCTCATTTCATGTTTTAATGTCTTGTTTCAGTAACCTATTTCTCATCAGAATGTTCTGGTTTCCCAACATCTGGCACAGACCTCTTTAGTCCTGGGGATGTCTGAGCCAGCATGTGTTAAGTAGTTAGAAATGAGCTCTGATAAAAGGCTGGACCACAAAGGAAGATTAAACCATTTATTATAGTTAAACACAAACTTGACGTTTCTTTGGTTTAGCAGCAGATCCGGGTCAGTCAGTTCTGGACATAGAGAGACAGGATTAGTGGCGGGACAAGACTGGTAAATGATATAGACATTAACCAAAGCCACTAACCTGTTCTTTGCTGAATGAGTCCGTGAAGAAACACAGACTGAGTTGCTTTGGTTCCGGAGTGAAGCGGTGACGTCACTGTTTGTGTTTTCGGGTGGGATCCGAGAGACTGAGACTGGGTTGTTGGGCAGGCAAGGGTCATACACAAAAATCTGAAGTGCAAATCTGAGTTTGAGGGAGGAGGCAAGGTTCTTGTTTCCGTGGGACAGGCGCGAGTCGTTTTCCAGGAAGTCCGAAGGAGTGAAGTGCCGTTCAGGGGAGAGACCAGAGACGTGAGCCAAAAAACCAGAACAAGGGTTGTTACCGTGGGAGCAGATGGCAGGACAAAACCAAGAGGACCAGAGGCAGGAGTCAAAAAACCGGTGGACATGAATGAGGTCGAGGACACAAGACAAGAACGAGGCATGAGGACAGAATGCTGGAGAATCACAGGAAAGGCTGATGAGAATCTGGCAATGAGCAGAGGTGAGAGGCTGACTTAAGTAGTGGAGGACGCAGGTGATGTGAATGAGCTGATTAAATGAGATAATGGCAGGAGGGACAGAAAACAAGAGCAGGCAGGAGCAGACTGTGAAATAATATACATAATCATAACAGCATGGCATCATTTCTGTGTCTCTCACTCATTAAGACTAAGGCTGCTTGAAGCACTGGGATTTGAACCCAGAACCCCTGATCTTCTAGACTGAAGTGTAACTGGAAAAGAGGCTCCAACAGATCCCAGGACCTCAGAGATGTCTGTAAGAGTGCAAACTAAGAAACAGCTAAGATACTGAACAGAACCCGCAAACTCCAGGGCCTCCAGTAAAGCATATCCTATCAGGTTTTCAGGTATAAGTCAAAGAGGAGCAGGTTTATCGGACAACAGACACGGAGACCAAATAAAAAGGTAAGTGTTTTTATTTACAGGTGATAGGGAAATGTACAGGGAGTCCAGGCTGTGGAGGGAAAGGAAGAAGGTGAGTATCCAGGTAGGTTCTTTAATTTAGGAGGAGCTTGGAGGATATAATAATAATAATAATAAGAGATCTTACAGTTCTAGGAGGCGAGCGACACGTAGAGGAGAGGGTTCAAATCCAGTGTAAGTATCCATCCAAGGTGAGTACTTTTCAGGTAGGTGAGTTTTTCAGTTGTTTTCAGGTTGAGCGTTGGAGGCAGACAGACAACAGCGTTGGTTTCCTGGTGAGTAATGTTGACAGATGCGGGTGGTTTGCAGGTCCAAGAATCCTGAGGATCTTCAGGCGAGTTTCACCATAGGAAGCGATGTATCAGCGATGACCTGCTCACTGAACCCGCCTTAAATAGGAAAAGCCACCAGGAGGACTCAAATGAGTTGCAGCTGTGTCAGCTGCTGATCCAATTAGTGGCAGAGATTGACAGATGCTTCAGTACCCCCTCCTCAAAAATCGCCTCCAGGCGATCAAAGCC
>NW_013953063.1:103865-105594 GCF_001266775.1 Austrofundulus limnaeus
AAGAAGAAGAAGAAGAAGTAACATATCGGCAGTGTTGCCAGTATCAGGTTTTCAGGTGTTAGTCAAAGAGGAGCAGGTTTATCGGACAACAGACACGGAGACCAAATAAAAAGGTAAGTGTTTTTATTTACAGGTGATAGGGAAATGTACAGGGAGTCCAGGCTGTGGAGGGAAAGGAAGAAGGTGAGTATCCAGGTAGGTTCTTTCATTTAGGAGGAGCTTGGAGGATATAATAATAATAATAAGAGATCTTACAGTTCTAGGAGGCGAGCGAGACGTAGAGGAGAGGGTTCAAATCCAGGGTAAGTATCCAAGGTGAGTACTTTTCAGGTAGGTGAGTTTTGCAGTTGTTTTCAGGTTGAGCGTTGGAGGCAGACAGACAACAGCGTTGGTTTCCTGGTGAGTAATGTTGACAGATGCGGGTGGTTTGCAGGTCCAAGAATCCTTAGGATCTTCAGGTGAGTTTCAATGAACACAGGGTTTCAAAAACACAAGATTAATAACTTCAGGATCAAGGTATAAGACTAGAGGCTGAGGAGCTTTACCCATAGGAAGCGATGTATCAGCGATGACCTGCTCACTGGACCCGCCTTAAATAGGAAAAGCCACCAGGAGGACTCAAATGAGTTGCAGCTGTGTCAGTTGCTGATCCAATTAGTGGCAGAGATTGACAGATGCTTCATATCCAAGCTTAAAGTTTTGTTTTTGGTAAGTAATTTAAATTTTGGCTAAAAGCAAAACACTCATATACTCATTCATAAAATAAGCTAATTTTAAGTGTATACCTTAGAGTGTAATGTTTTATAAGTTATATTTGTTTATGTGCATGTTTTATGATTTATGTTTTTATTTATTTCACCTACGTAAGACAACAGATGTGATTTTAATAATTAACTAATAGACCGGCACATTTATGTTGCTGTATAAAGCAAAAATATGAAAAGGTCTGGCACACCAGATAAGCCTCATTTCAATACTGAAATATTAAAGTGTGCATCACTTATTTGATATATCAAACTAAAATAATTGATCGAAATACCCAAAGACTTGGAGATGCAAATAATTAAGATTATCAGGGGTGACCAAACTTTTTTATATGAGTGTATTGATTAGGGATGCATGATAAATTGGCATTAATATCAGTATCAGCTGATAATGGTCATTTTTTAGAATATCAGTATCAGTCCGATATGTAAAACTGGGCCGATATTAACGTCCGGTATTGATTTCCCACTTTTTAGCTTTGTGTTTCTGTTTTAGGAGGGGAGATGGTTGGGAGCGGTATCTGTTTGATCATGATAGTGATATTGACGCTGCGCAGCCAGGAATAACTGAAGTAGGGAGCCATGTCAGAGTTTTTTTTTTTTTTTACGGAATCAAAAAAGACCCAAAAGTGTTTGTGTGTGTACAGTATAAGTATACACACATAAACACTTGTGCAACATTGGTAAATATCGGTTATCAGCCATAACAGCAATAATCGATATCGGCTGAAATTTTCATGTTGGTGCATCCCTAATATTGATAAATGTGCACAGTCCTTTTTTTTAAAGAAATGTGTAAAAATACAGTAAGTGTCATGATTTGTCAGTTTTCACCTTGGTTTTCCTTGTGTTTCTATGTTCCCCAGTGTGTCTCAGCCCAGCTGCCCCTTATTTGTCTGATTAGTCACCCTCGTGTTTCTAACCAGGTGTTCTCAGTTTGTCCATTAGTTGTCAGTGTATTTAAG
>NW_013953063.1:106736-109274 GCF_001266775.1 Austrofundulus limnaeus
GATTCCAACCAATATCAGACGATTCTGGAGACCAATGTCCAGGAAACAGTGACAAAGCTGAAGCTGCGCCGGAGCTGCATCTTCCAACAAGACAACAACCCTGTTGTCTTGCTCAATATCTACTAAGGCATTCATGCAGGCTCAGTGTTGTCATGATTCGTTAGTTTTCATCTTGGTTTTCCTTGTGTTTCTATGTTCCCCAGTGTGTCTCAGTCCAGCTGCCCCTTATTTGTTTGATTAGTCACCCTCGTGTTTCTCACCAGGTGTTCTCAGTTTGTCCATTAGTTGTCAGTGTATTTAAGTCCTGTCTTGTCTCAGTCTGGTGTCAGATCCTTATTTGCTGTTTGTTGCTCATGTCATGCCAAGTCAAGTTTTGTGTTTTGTTTGCTGCCTTGTCAGCCTTTTCATTTAATAAACATTTTTGCCACTTCACTCAGTCCTGCATCTGGGGTTCATACCAACCTAGCCCACTCATTACAGTAAGCTGGGTTTGTTTATGCATAAAAATAATTAATTATGTTCACAGTAAAAACATTTTTATTGTTGCAGAATAGATTATTTTATTCTCTAACATAACCATGTATGCAGGCTTGCTGACTGAATGAAGGGTGACAATGATCAGATTTGTTTGTCTTTGAAATACTTCTAATGTGATGTCTAAGGTGTTATGTTAGAGACTACATTGAGTTGTAAATAGTTGGTAAAGGTCAAGTGGATTAAGAGTGAAAGATGTGTTCAGGTCTTATTCAAAACACTGGCCTCCATAAGACAACGGACTTTTCAAGCTGTTATAGAAATTTAAATCCGTCTGAACGACCTGCTTTGTAGGTAAAATTATCCTCGAGTTGCTCTTTAATAGAATCCTTCTATTTCTTTTATTAAACTAATAATCAGTGTAGACATTTCATGTTTTTAGTACATCCTGTGTAATGAATAGCTGCCATTTCATGGCTTTCATTTTGCTTGTTTTGTCATCTGACTAAGTAACTTCATTTTTAAGCACCTAAATCAGTCTGAGAAGAAAATGATTGCCACCGATTTCTTCACTGTAAAAATGTTACACTACCAAAGATACTGAAATTTATTTACTTTATACAAACTTAACAATCAAAAGTCATGAAAGTCTTTTCAGTGTCTTTTCAGGTCTACCAAATATTGAAAATACCTGTAGAATTCTTGATTATCCAGATGTTTCTGAACTGTCAACATCTATTTATTGTGATTGTAGTTTTTTTTTTCCTTATTTCGTTTTGATCAATGCAAATGCTTTGTCAATTACTTTGTGACGTGTGCTGATGACCACTTGACCAGGTCACCCTTGTAAAAGAGATCTCGATCTCAACGGGCTCTATCTGGTTAAATAAAGGTGACTGATTGATTGATTGAAAGATGTCAATAATAGAAGCAGGGTGTTGTATGTTTCTGTTGTGGAATTGTTTTTTAAATTATTGTTATAATTAGATTTAATCTATTTAAGTTGTGACCACTGTATAACCAAACCTGTAAAAGCCATGTTGTTTATCTTTTTTGTTGCTCCTTTCTGCACGGGTCACCACAGCAAAAAAAACTCAAGACCAATTTGGTGATTGTTTTCCTTCAGATACACTTCCTGACCCAACCTAGGCTTGAATCCACAGCCTCAGGCTTATGAAATACTGACAACTAAGCTATGTAACAATCTTTAATTGTTTTATTGTCTGTTTGTAATTTTTTTGGTTTGTGTATTTTTTGGGGATGATTGATAATGTCTTAGCTTTTAGCCCCTATCTGATAGCACATAGAGTGCAGCACAGGGTGATCTTCAGCACGGAGCAGGTATAAGTCCGTACAAAAGCAGAGGTGCAGCAGGATATTCAGTCAAACCACTGTGATCTCATCATCGTCTAAAATTGTCTAAATCCGTGGGGCTTTAGTTTAGTCAGGTTGGTGGCAGTGACACTGCTGCAAGGGTGGCCACTTTGACAAGAGGATTATCCATGAACCAGAGCCAACTTTTAAACCTCTTTCCTATTCTTATCTGTACTGTGTCCTCAAAAGATAATGATTTAATTAAACATTGATGATTTTCAAACTGGACACTGGCAAACTGATGGGCAGTGTGATTAAACCAGTGTTTACCAAATCACAAATCATGGCTTGTGCATCAAAATAGGATAACAATTGTGCTAAGTGAACAAACAGTGGGTGAGAGAGGAAGGCAGATTTGAAAACAAAAGCCCTGACAAAAAAGATAAAAGAATTTAAATTTATTGAGTGCTTTTAAAAACAAATGATTAATTTACCACTCTGTAGATATGGCCTCTGCTCTGTATCATATCTCTTCATACATTTTTCATACTACAGCAGTACCATGACAGGTCAACTAGCTTCTCCCCTGGTGGACACATGGACTGTACTTTAATGGACCCTGTTGTGGAATACTGATTATGTATCACCTGGACACTGTCCACTTGTTCCTGTTCCTGCAGATATGAACACTTGTTCATATCTTRTGWTATCCTTCCGGATGTCAGCATCAAGCTGACCTATTTCCGTGTA
>NW_013953063.1:110045-112843 GCF_001266775.1 Austrofundulus limnaeus
TTCGTGATTGCTTTCTGTTTAATGTCTGCCCATCAATAAATGACTTTATAATCACACCCGCAAGACTTGTCTTTTAAACACCCTTTTCGCCGTGGTTCTGACCATTCTTGCCACGACAGACCCTTTTTGATCCATCAACTGTGTGTGTGCTTGAGCTTACAAGCAAATTCAAGGGAAAGGAATGCCACGTATTAAAAAGTAAATAAGTCTTACACACAAATAACACATACCACACAAAAACACACTCAGAAAAAGCCTATTTCGAACTTGTGTTTATTTTAGTAAGTGGGAGCGCCTGCTTTTGACAACAGCTGAAGCAGGAGGGGGAGCAATGAAAGAGACAAATGGTGATAACCAAGAGATCAACAATAGATTGATAAGAAGTGAAAATTCCTTGACTAGATATCTTCAGATCACATGTCTGGTTAGATCTCATCAGTCCCACGAGTGTTTTTCACTCTGAGTCTGTCTGTGTGGCTCTGTGGACTCAGGTGATCTCAGCAGTAAACTGCCACTACTTGAGTATATTGCTTTGTAAATAATAAATATGGTGTTTATTACTTTAATTACCTGGTTGTGACATGACAGTTTTTTTCCCCATATTGAGAATTTGGTTTTGCTCGTCAGCGGATGGATGGATGGATGGATGGATGGATGGATGGATGGATGGATGGATGGATGGATGGATGGATGGATGGAAAATTAGTGAATAACTACGAAAGACATTTAAATCTTGTCACAATGTAAATCAGCTGTACTTAAACAGCTCCTTTATATCCAACCAGGATACCTAAAGCTGTTTACACTACAATCTGTGCCCTCATTTACCCATCCACTCTACACATCCAGATAAATCATTCAATAGACTAGTCAGTGATTTTTAAATCACATTCGTACACTGATGGGACATGCATCAGAGACAGTGGGGGTTCAATGTCTTGCCCAGGGAAACTTCAACCTGTGACTGAATAGTGGGGAATCAAACCACCAACTGTCTCAATGGATGACTGCCCTAACCACTCAGCCACAGCCACCGCTTCTTCCATTTCTATTTGGAAATTAGACCAGAGCAATCTTAAATCAGAAGCCTAGCTCTTCATATAAACAATGTATTCTTCAAAAATGAGTGGAATAATGAGATTGGCAGCTTTGGGATTCTCATAATACTTCAATGCTGTTTTGAATGAGTTGTTGGATGTCAGTAAAAGAAATACTTTTTACTCTTAGGGTTTGAAGGCTGTTTATTAATTCATCTGCTGCCACTTTAAGTTTGTTATCTGTTCACTGAGTTTGTTTGATTCTCTACAGTTTTTTAACTGAGCTGTGCGCTACTGAAACAGTTTATTACTCTAAAAAAACATGAACACAAGAATGACCTGTCCTTCAAAAGCGTGTTCTGATTGTATAACCTAATAATACTTGTTACATTGTAAACTTTAAACCTTTGGTAAAGATTTGCAGACTAAATCAAAGTCTATCTCCTGCCACCTTTCAGTCCAATTTTTTTATTGCTGTTTGTTTTGTGTGTTTTTCAACTCTTATAACAAATTAGAATTTTTTTCCTGTTTTTTTTACTTATTTGTCATCGTGACAGGTCATTGCCCACATTATAGTCTCATTAGGACATATAGTATTCAGTCCTGTGGTTATTTAAATGTTTGGTCAGGTAGCCTAGCTATGGTGGCCTTTTTAAGCTAAACAACCTAAACATTAACAATCTCAAATTTGAAAAAATAAAAAATCACAACAAACATCAGGCATCCTTCATATCCTATCTCTACCAAACACTACATGGAATCA
This sequence comes from Austrofundulus limnaeus, assembly GCF_001266775.1. Classification (NCBI taxonomy): domain Eukaryota; kingdom Metazoa; phylum Chordata; class Actinopteri; order Cyprinodontiformes; family Rivulidae; genus Austrofundulus; species Austrofundulus limnaeus. The sequence continues at coordinate 111,846 of NW_013953063.1, forward strand.
AACTTTCCTATTAACATTGACTTAACCTGGTCTTAAAACATATAATCAAGTCAACCTTATTTATATAGCACATTAAAAACAACTGCTGTTGGTCAAAGTGCTTCACATATTACAACTAGAAGAAACATAAAACAGAGTAAAGAACAATAAAATATATAAACATTAAAAAACTATAAAAAGTTGAAATAGTCAACTTTCATGCTGAATTAAAAGCTTTGGAGAACAGATGTGTTTTAAGGTGAGACATTAAAACACTGAGTTGAAGTCTGTCTAATATGAAAAGGCAGCTGGTTCCACACTTTAGGAGCCAAAACTGATAAGGCCCGATCACCTCTGTGGACCAGTCTGGACCATTTGACAACCAAGAGCAAATGATCATTGGACCCAAGAGATCTGGAGGGCACATAGGGCTGCTGATATACATCTGATAGATATTCAGGGACCAGTCCATTCAGAGCTTTGAAAAGAAATCACGACATGTTTGTTTACCTTATTACGTGTTTGTAACCACATAGAAAATACACCAATACTTGAATGTTTGAATGTGAAAAGAAGTCATACAACCACACCAGCGCTGGACTGAATTGCAGGTTTTCACATGTTCTCTCCGTGCATTCAGCAAAACATTTCAGGAAGGAAATTCATTATATCATTTTCTTCAAGATCTGACTCCGCCTATTTTCATTTGCATCATTAATATGGGCCAACCTATGGCTGAAACCAGGTCCTCATACATACAGCGGGTAAAATAAGTATTGAACACGTCACCATTTTTCTCAGTAAATATATTACTAGAGGTGCTAATGACATGAAATTTTCACCAGATGTTGGTAACAACCCAAGTGATCCATACATACAAAGAAATCAAACCATAAATGTCCAGAAATGAAGTTATTTGTAATAATGTGGAATGGCACACATTTGCAAAGCATAATGATGGCATCAGTTACAGAAGAATGTCTAAACTTCTGAAGGTTCCAGTGAGCACTGTTGGGGCC
>NW_013953063.1:113758-120287 GCF_001266775.1 Austrofundulus limnaeus
GGCCCCAACAGTGCTCACTGGAACCTTCAGAAGTTTAGACATTCTTCTGTAACTGATGCCATCATTATGCTTTGCAAATGTGTGCCATTCCACATTATTACAAATAACTTCATTTCTGGACATTTATGGTTTGATTTCTTTGTATGTATGGATCACTTGGGTTGTTACCAACATCTGGTGAAAATTTCATATCATTAGCACCTCTAGTAATATATTTACTGAGAAAAATGGTGACGTTTTCAATACTTATTTTACCCACTGTATTTCCTTTCCTAGTGTTAAAATCAACACTTTTTATTAAGCGTTGTAGTGTGTCCAGGCATGCATTTTAACTAACAGTACCTCCTGCCCTGGGCAACCATATTTTATAGCCACCCAGACCAGTCTGTATATAAAATCATCATTTTAATCACAAAAATAATCACACAATGAAGATATCATTATTCACCTAAGAAAAGACTATGAAATGTGTAGCAGCTTTTAAACCTCATTAGTAAACAAACCCCAATAAATTTCTTCGTCCTTATATGTCATCAGTAAAACTTTAAAATCAATTCTAAAACAGGTAGCCAATAAAGAGAAGCAGCACCGGGGAGATATGATCACACTTTTTTTTGTTTGTGTTTAGGGACAAGCTGCAGCATTTTGAATTAACTGCAGTAATGAGAGGGCAGTCTGACTAACTCCAACATAGAGAGTTGCAATAATCCAGTTGAGATGTAATAAAAGCATGGATCACACATTCAAAATTTCTGAGTGTAAAAAACAATCTCTTTATCACTGAACTTATCTGTTTCTCAAAGTTAAAATTTGAATCGAAGATCACCCCCAAATTTTTGGCAAAGATTTTACAGATGGCTCTAAGGTACGAATGTATGGGAGAAGCACTGTGATTAACACTGGGTGCCAAAATAACTTCAGTTTTATTAATTTAAAAAGTTAATATTCATCCAAGCTTTTACCTCAGTGAGGCAGTCAAACAGTGATTTTAATGAAGAATTATTGTGCTTTAATTGAAGATAGATGGGTGTCATCTGCATAGGAATGAAAAGGGATGTTCAGTTTTCCAAGAATACAGCCTGAGGGGGGCATGGAAAATAAAATGGGACCAAGAACCCTGGGGAACTCCACATGTGAGGGGGCTGAGGAGGAAACACAATTTCCAAGGCTCACAGAAAAACTACTGTCGACAGATAAAACCTAAATCAATACAGTGCCTTTGATACCACATTGGTCTAGCCTAGAGAGTAAAATATTGTGGTCAGCTGTATCAAAAGCTGCTGTCAGGTCTAAAAGCAAAAGTACAGCAGAATCTCTAGAATCTGTAGTTATTAAAAGATCATTAAAATCTTTAAAAATATAGATTGTTTTTGAAGATTTCATGTTAAGATCCGGACAGTTCCACAAACCTATTCCATGAATTACAGCAGCATTTTGTCAGACCAGTTCAAAATGGAGGTTTTCCAAAGATGTCTATTCCCTTAAGGTACTAATGATTCTCTCCTTGTACAAAATTTAATTGAATATTTGAAGGTAATATTTTTTATGGGCTTTAAGCATGTATGACCTGTAAAGTAGAATATTTAACCAAATAAAAAAAATCCATTAATTCCAACTGATAAAATAATACTGTATTAATACTGTAGTGGGTGACCATAGCATTTTCTACTAATAATTCTTATTGCTATTTTTTGTCAAATAAAAGTAAGATTTGTTATTGTTTTACATACTTTAATCCAGACTTCATTAGTCACTTTATAAGTTAATTGCTGAACAACATTACATTTTACAATATATACAGAGTTTTGTCATTCAGAAACTCTTTTACTTTATACAGCAATGAATGGACTATTTTTTATTCTTAAGTAATTCCATACAAGTTGACCCCATCGGACGTTTACCTGTTAAATGAGCCTCAAAATTCTGTAATTTTCACAAAAAGTCTGTATTAATCCCATGCAGGGGGGTGCAGCGAAATCAGAAGGAAAACAAGATGGAAGAACTTATTTCTAGCTGTAGAGTAGGTTGTAAATGCATATTTGATGTTATTAATTGTTATTTTATTGTTCTGTAGGCTCTGACATGTTAAGTAAATTTGAAACTGAGTTTTTGAAAAAATCCGCAAAACATGAAAAATTCAGTGAGATTTCTCTATACCTGTAAAATGATGGGAAATCTGTGTAAATTACAATCTGTACAACTTGATATGTATGCAGCTCATGTAAGATTTCCATGTCAGCTTCTCATCAATGATGACACCCAAACATTTTATTTCACTGACTCCACAAATTTCAATTCCATCAATTTTAAATGAGATTTTGAAAACTTTCTTTCTATTAACAAATAACATGTAGTTTGTTTTATCCAGTGGTGGAGAAAGTACTCAAACACTGTACTTAAGTAAAAGTACAAATAAACAGACAAAAATGTACTCCAGTAAAAGTACCACATCAACRTTTTTACTTGAGTAAAAGTAAGTAAGTACTTGCTTTTAAAAGTACTTAGAGTATTAAAAGTAAAAGTACTTGCTTAATGTATTCCCTAATGGTCTACAATATTATGAAGTGTGCCTATGTATATTTTAAATACATCAATGTGTGCGATTTTCGTGAACAATGCTGCAGTTTGTGTTGACCCTCTGTGACACTGTTCACACTTGGTGTGATTCTGTGCATCATCACAGATTGTGACAACAGCTACAGAAGCTGTAAATTTGCCACCATTGTCCTTTATCAAATCTCAACAAGTCATTTTTTGAACCAGTTAACTCGAATAAATAAGGCCATGAGTGGCACATTTCCTCCGTTGTGGAATCCATTGTGGGCATGCTGCTGCTGTTGCTGCTGCTGCTGCTGCTGCTGCTGCTGCTGCTGCTGCTGCTCCAGGTGATGCAGAATCGCTCCGCTTTTTTTTTTCTTGAAGGAGGGTCTAATGGTACTTTCCTGCTTTGCAGTGCTTCAGTGGACCAATTACAGAAATTCCCCTCTTGCCACTGATTACTTTCAAAAGCAATGTGACGTGACATGAATGTAATTTATATTTCAACGCATAACAGAAATGTAGTGGAGTAGAAAGTACAGATACGTAATGTAAAATGTTGTGGAGTAAAAGTTGAAAATATTAAATCTACTTAAGTACAGACACATGAAAAATGTACTTCAGTACAGTTACAAAGTACTTGTACTTAGTTACATCCACCACTGGTTTTATCAAAATTCAGTGATAACTAAAGTTGAAACCAATTTTATATTTTCATCAATTTTGTCTGCGTTACCTCTAACATCTGTTCAATATTTTCACAGAAGTTAAAAGTGTTGTGCAAACAAAATACATTTTAAAAGCTTCGACACATTAACAAAATCATTCACATACAAATTAAATACTTCTGGTCCAATCACAGAACCCTGAGGAACTCCAATAGCTAACATTAAATAAAACAGGTCTTACATTATTTGTCTGAACAAACTGTTTCCTATTATTCAAATAACTACCTCCCATATGCTAATACTTTAATGCAGTTTTTAATTTAACTTTTCAATAAGGATGGTGTGGTCAGTAATGGTGAAAGCCTTCTTTAAATTAACAAAATCGCTAACACAGTAAATGTTTTCATCAGTTGCACTTACCTTTTGCATTAATTCCATGAGCGCCATTGATGTCTTATTATTTGCTCCAAACTCGTATTGACTAATAAAATATTCTGTTTATATGTCCATCTAATCTGGTTACAAATGTTTCTCTATTTTTTTTAAAACTGTGGTAACAAGGATATTTGTCTGTATATTTTGAACACACATCACCATTCTTAAAGAGGAATTACCTTGGCTATTTTCATGTTGTCTGAAAATATTCCTGTTGAAAATGATAAAGTACATAATGTAAATGGCTCAATAACAGAACCTATTATATCCTTTATAAACATTATTTCCATGTCTACTCAGTCTTTTGATCTTTTGTCTGGAAGATTTTTTACAATATTCATTATTTCTTCTTTGTCAGTCTCATTAGGAAATTGGCACAACCCATGACTGTATGACTCACATTATTATTTACTTTTGGTATTTTAGTTGCAAGACTTGGGCCAACATGCGCATAGTATTGATTAAATTCTATTTCTTTAAATGTTTAGAAAAGTTTAATAATCACAGCAACATATGTGTTTATATTTACATTTTTTATCCTTCTTGTTTCTCTGAGGCCATCAGAAGCTAAAAAGTTGTCAAGAAAAAGAAATTCTTGTCATAATTCTTTTTAATCCATAATGTTACATGGAAACAACAGAAACAAAATTAAATCCTGTTTAGGTGGATGTACAGTTACTCAAATGTTTGAGAAATAATAAATGTTCTGTGGTGACATCATAATTGATGCATTACATCATTAAGCCCCACCTCCGGTGAAGCTGTCCTGTATTTTGGAGGGGCTGAGTTGGCAACCTTACTTTCGGCTATCACAAGGCCCCTAAGGGGGGAACACCAGTCATTTCAATGCCCTCAGTGTTTCATGGTCATTGCATTTGGTCACTTCAGTGTCATCCCTCGAGGTCCCCCTTTATCTTGGGGGTGCTAGAAAAATGCCTACCTAGCTGCCAGCTGAACCGTGATGGTACTGATTGCAGACTGGATTCAAAATACAGCAGAACTTTTTAGTTCAAATGCTTTTTAAGAGAAACAAAAGTGTGAGTGAGAAGTTAGTAAAAATCAAGCAGAAACACAAACAGAGTGACATGATTTCTCATAAGATTAGTATGTTTTATACATTCCACTGGAACTAAATCTTTAGAGTAAAACTTGTAGTTGATGATGATGAAGATGTCTTAACTGTCATAGTACAGAGCACAATGAAATTACATTTAAGAACACCCATTCAAGAAGACACACGAAAAAAACACAGGGGAACAGGTGTACAGGTCATGTGGCAACCAGCAGGGGTTGTGTTACCTTTAAAAAGAAAAAAAAAAAAAAACAGAAGATTAGATGAGGAAAAAAACACTAAACATATTATTTCAACAAAAGGTGACAAACTATGGTTCTTATAAAAAGAATCCTCTACAAGCAAGAGCACATTTATTAGCCAGAGGAGTAAGTGGGTTTAGAGAGCGTGTATCTGAAGCCATGAATGTTGTATGTGTGAATATCTGAAGAATGAGTCCGAAGAATCCAGTCCCCAAAAAGATAACCCCCCATAGTTCAGCCATTGTCCAGAATATTGGTGTTGAATTGTTCATTCTGTGCAGCTTCAGGTTGTCCTTCAAGGAATCAGATTAGACGGGAGTGAGAGGGGGGAGATCTTGGGAGGCACCAGGAGGAATTTAGTTCCAGAGCCTTTTCAAGGTCATGTGGTGGGGGAGACACAACAATTGTTTGAGAACAGAGAAAATATTTTTCGGTCAGTCAGACAAAAACATTTTTTCTTCTGCCTTCATGTCTGCTTGTACATCCAATGTGGCAAATCCAATCAGACAAATAGTGTGTGGGCAATCTCGCCGAGCCGAGCTATCAGCTTCTCTACGATCAATTCCATCTGGCCAACAAAGTCCAGTAACCACAGCCGGCCCACGACCTTCAGCAGAACCACTTGCAGACCGAGTCCAGCTCGCTCAAGGCTAAAGTCCGAGTGCTGATAGAACAGCAATCCTTCTTATTGGTCAGGCAGCCAAGAAATGGCCTGAACAGCCACCAACATTTTGTAGAACACCAGGAGACCACCAAGCCAATCTGTAGAATCCAGTGATCAGAATCCAAACATATATCCAGAACAGAGCAGAACACAGGTCCCACCTTTGACATGTCCTCCCATGAAAGAAAGCTTTGTTCCAAAAAATTATTGAGACCAGCTAACCAAATCCATAAAAATATAAATATAATTTCTGGTTTCAGATGAAAATGTAGAGGAGGCTCCAAGCAGCAAAGCAGGGAAGATAAGAAAGGGCAGGGAGAGGGAAAAAAATGTCTTACTCCTTCGAGAGCAGAAAAAAACCAGTAAATTTCAGGCTCTTATGTTCCAAAAATTTTGAATGACGATATACAGGCTAACTGTCACAAAATGTTTGAGTTGAGGAAAGCAAAAAAAGTGTTTGTAGTAGAAGCAGCCATTAAAATAAGTCAGTATTCTTATGTATCTCTTACTCATTATGAATAACTGGAAGAAAATAAGGAATTTCTGGGAAAAGGAAAGTGACGACATTATAGTTGCTCTCAACAGAAAGCAGGATAACATGATTTATTTTAAAATAATAGAACCTAATTTTGAAGGTGCCTGCGGCAACAAAATGTCAGGACAACAATTAATGGATTATTGGAAAGATAACATATTGTAAAAAGTGAAATTCAGGCTGCTGAGATGAACAATTGTAGAGGTGCATTGTCACTGAAAAAAACCTAACTGATGTCTCTTTAGCTATTGTCGAGGAAATATTCCACTAAGGCAGAAACACATAAATAAAAAAAAGGTGCACTGCGTGCAGTGGTGGACAGTAACAAAGTACTTTTACTTTATTACTGTAATTAAGTACATTTTTTGAGTATCT
>NW_013953063.1:129096-137061 GCF_001266775.1 Austrofundulus limnaeus
AGTCCCCAGGCTCAGCTTCCTCAACAGAAGGCATGTTGGTGGGATTGAGGAGGTCTTCGAAGTATTCCGCCCACAACGTCACGAGTTGAGGTCAGCAGCACACCATCCCCACTATAAACAGTGTTGGTGCTGCACTGCTTGCCCCTCCTGAGATGCCGGATGGTGGACCAAAATCGCCTCGAAGCAGTGCGGAAGTCTTTCTCCATGGCCTCTCCAAACTCCTCCCATGCCCGGTTTTTTGCCACAGCAACCACCCGAGCCGCATGCGACTTCGCCCACCGGTACCTATCAGCTGCTTCTGGAGTCCCGTAGGCCAAAAAGGCCCCGTTAGGACCCCTTCTTCAAATTGACAGCATCCTTCACCGAAGGTGTCCACCAACGGGTTCGAGTGTTGCCGCCGCGACAGGCACCAACAACCTTGCGGCCGTAGCTCCAATAAGCCGCCTCGCCAATGGAGGTACGGAACATGGTCCATTCATACTCAATGTCCCCCACCTCCCCCAGAACGTGTTCAAAGTTCTGCCGGAGATCGGAGTTGAAGCTCCGTCTCACAGGGGACTCCGGTTGAGCATTGAAGTCCCCCAGCAGAACAAGGGAGTCCCCAGGAGGGGCACCCTCCAGTACCCCCTCTAAGGACTCCAAGAAGGGTGGATAATCTGAACTGTTGTTCGGCCCATAAGCACAGACAACAGTCAGAACCTGTCCCCCCCACCCTTAGGCGGAGGGAGGTTACCCTCTCGTTCACCCGGGTAAACCCCAACGTACAGGCACCAAGATGGGGGGCAACAAGTGTGCCCTCTCCTGCCTGGTGCCTCTCACCGCAGGCAACTCCAGAGTGGAAGTACATCCAGCCCCTCTCAAAGAGACTGGTTCCAGAGCCATGCGTCGAGGTGAGGCCGACTATTTCTAGCCGAAACCTCTCAGCCTCGCACACTAGCTCCGGTTCCTACCCCACCAGAGAGGTGACGTTCCACGTTTCAAGAGCCAGCTTCTGCAGCCGAGGATCAGACCGCCAGGGTCCCCTCCTTCGGCCGCCGCCCATTTCACATTGCACCCGACCCCTTTGGCCCCTCCTACAGGTGGTGAGCCCGTTGGAAGGGGGACCCACGTCTCCTCTTCGGGCTGAGCCCGGCCGGGCTCCGTGGGTAAAAGCCCGGCCCCCAGGTGCTCGCCATCGTGCCCCACCTCCAGGCCTGGCTCCAGAGGGGGGGCCCAGGTGACCTGCATCCGGGCGAGGGAACGCCAGATCCAAATTTCTTAAACATCATAAGGGGTCTTCGGGCTGCGCTTTGTCTGGTTCCTCACCTAGGACCTGTCTGCCCTGGGTGACCCTACCAGGGGCATAAAGCCCCAGACAGCATAGCTCCTAGGATCATTGGGACACTCAAACCCCTCCACCACGATAAGGTGGCAGCCAAAGGAGAGGTCACTAGTCACTTTATGGAAAAAAAGTTGCTAGATCTAGTGACAAAGTCGCTAAGTTGGCAACACTGAGCAACAGAGAGGAAATGCATTTTAATACTTCCGGGCAGAGTCCGTAAGAACAAATAAAGCCTGAAACATACTCGCTCTGATGCCAATGGGTTAACATGTGGTCACGTGGTTGATCGGCAGTCGTTTTCGCACAGACTTTTCATAGTCACTGAGATGCCCCACGCCGGGAAACCCCCCTCCCACTGAACCATACATCACTGCGTGGAATTTCCCCCTGCAACAGCCGACAATCATTGCAGAAAAAAAAGACGTCACTCACCCGACGTATTTGTCCACATCTGTCCTGGTTAAAGCTCCACAGTTTTTATCAGTCAGATTCCTCTGTGCACGTCTGTTTTATCTACATTCATGAGTTTTTCACGGTTTGACTATCTTTATAAAACTCTGCTTCCTAGTGTCGGCTCTGGGAGCCAGTCGGGGCTTTTTTCCCCTCTTCTTTTTTTTTTTAACCGAGTGCAGCAGCGCATACGTATTAAGCACAAACAAACGAGCCATAAGTTTTGCACGGTTTGACTATATCTTATAAAACTCTGCTTTCTAGTCTGGGAGCGAGTCGTTCTTTTTTCTTTTTTTTTCCCCCGAGCGCAGCACAAACAAAGACGCCCACGAATTTCAGACCAATCACACATTACCGTCGACACGAAAGGGGGCTCAAAAGTTCTGCCGGGGAGTTGTGCCAAAAGAGACTATCGACATGACGCTGCGAAGCTCAGTGACATAATTTTCGTCATTAGACTGCGACCACCTGTGCCGACGTCGGTAGTTCACAGGGAGTATGTTTTCAGCTTGAGAACCTGCCAAATAGTAGAGAGATATCGAATGACCAATGACAGGGTTACAAGTTACACAGGCAATATGAAATGAGAGCAAGGTCTGTAGACATCAAATGGCATCTTTAAAAATCATGAGAACAGATTATACAAATGTGGCAGTAATCAGAGAGATACAGAGCAGGACATGTCAAGGTAATGTGAACTTAGCAGATAGGCAGGATTATATAATATGTTTCCACCACAGCTACAACAAAAAGGCATGTAAACAGAACATCAGTACAGCAGCTAACAATAAAGACGGTAGAGAGCAATCACTCTGATCCAGTTCTTACCTTCTTATCCACACCATTTACCGTAGTCCTGAGTTATCCACCACAACAAATGTAAGTTTTTTTTATTTTATTAATTTTATCATTATTATATATATACATTATTTACAGATGATGAAAATCAGTCATGTGAATAGTGAACTTTAATCCAAAAAACAGTCAAGGACTTTCAAGGGCAAGTGTAATTTTTGACTGTTTTTTACAAACTTTCCAGGGTCTTGAAATCATTTTTTCAAATTCACAAACTTTCAAGGATTTCAAGGACCCATGGGAACCCTGACGTCAACTTAGACTAAATAACATTGAACTGTTTTCTAATGCTGTATTACCTTTGTCTTTTATGTTGTTAATTCTTTTTTATTTTTATTTGTTATTCAATGAAGTTTGATTTTTCTACTGCGAAGGATGGATAAAAGTGGTTTCTTCTTCACCGAGAATTCATTGTTTTTGAAAAGGGTTCCCTGAATTTTACGATCTCACACTTTGGTAAAATGAGCCTGATTTCTAAATAATTGATCAATAAACACAGGTACAGGTAAAACAGTGTAGGAAGGATGCAGAAACAGTGTCACCCTTCTGTATGCCTGTCTGTACTCAATCACATGCTACAACATTTTTACAACTACTAGCTTGATGGTTTCACATCTTATGCTTGAATAAAGAAGATGAGGGAGTTCTCACCAGCCGCCAAGTTCAAAACCAGGCCTCCTGTGGAAAAGAGATCTGTGATGTCAATGGGACTTGCTGGGTTAGATACAGGTCAATAATAATAAAAAATGTCATTTATGTGACAAAATGGTTAAAATCATATGTATTGTGCTAAATTTCTTAAATGTTAAGAAGTTTTTTCTTAATGTTTGTATTTGTAAGAAAGTATGTAACAGGCTCTTTAAAATAGAGTGCATGCTGCTTCAGACCCAAGGCTGTACATTAATGCTGGAACCTGGTTTAGATGTGTGAGGATGATTTAGTTTCATCCCAACATTAAAACACACACAGACACAATCCACCCCACCCTCAAGAAAATACTGAGAGCAAAACAGTGGATAAAACCTTGCTTTTATGAAGATATGGCAACTAGCTGAGAGCAAAGCAAGATAAAAGCCTGGCTAAGATAAGGGCTGTGTAATATGTGGGACTATTTCTTAATAGAGGCGATGACTCAACAGAGTCTGGGTGTTTTCAGATTCACTGTAACAGGATTATATGAATCAGATTCTGAAAAAAAAATGTTACAGTTTCTGATACAAGCACCAGCAATCAGATTATGATTGTTTGTTGTGACCTTTGTTTCATGCTTCATTGATGACAATAATAAGCTACGAGCATTGAGAGAGAGCACAACATTTTGTTTGACAGGGTTTAAAATACTCAGATTATACCATGGCACAAAACACAAGTTATGTTCTTTGATGAGCAATTTAACTCTTGTTAAAACTGGCTGCCTTCAGTAATGTTTATTTATAAAGACTAATTTGTTAAATAGCAGTTTACCAGCTAATTACTGTGTTGATCAAAACATCAATCCTGAAAAAGTTGGAACGCTGTGTAACGTGTAAATAAAAACCAAATACAATTCCAAATTTTACATGCAATGGAACGCAATGACATATTAAGTGTTTGAACTCAGTAATAGTTCCATATTATTAAAAAAACAAACAAAAAATTTGATAACAAAACCATCATATGTTTTATTTGATGAAAGCAAAAACAAATATACAGGACAGGACCACGTTCCCCACTGGAGCATTCTTTTAGCATGTATTGCAGAGGTGGGGGTTCCCAAACGTTTCCATGCCATGGTCCCCCAAACATTAGCTTCTTGCCTGGGGATACCCTTGCAAACCCACAAACAAAGCTACAAAATATGTATAGTACCATCAATTTTTAGAACCCCCCCCCCACACACACACACACTTTTGTTTACTATTCAATTATCCTTACTAATTTGTTCTACTAGCATGTTTTATTCCCACAGAAAAAACCTACTTTTAAACCCACTGTTGATGATAAGAACAGAACAGAAAAAACTCTCTTAAACTTTCTTAAATACTTTATTCAATACTTTATTATAAATTAGATATTAAAATAATTGTTTAAAACAGAATTTTATTTATTATAGTGATTTAAAACATTTATTAGATTTAATATTTTTATTTTTATTTTTCATTCTTATCCTCCCTCCAGCTTTCTGAGCCCCTTTTGCGCACGGTGGGATGACAACTAGCCCCTTTGGTAACCCCTCAAGGGCACGGCCCCCACTAAAATAAAATAAAATAACAAAAGAAAATGTTACAAATGGTCTGACAAAATATCGTATATATGTTTTCTAATAAGCAAAATAAATAATTTATAGTTATTGATGTGTAAACTTCCATTTTACTCATGAGCGTTTTCGTGCGAGTCACTTCCGGGTCATGCTGCGTTTCGCCGCTACAGATTCCCATAGATGACTCATGAAGATTTTGGTCATGCACAATAAGTCCTCAATGCAAACGTATATGTTGTGATTTTTGTCTGTGTTAAGTGTTTTTATTTTTAGTTTCTGTCATGTTCATGTTTCCTTCCTCCTGTCTTGCCCTTGCTCCAGCCCCACCCACTCACACCTGATCCTCATGTGTCTCCCTCAGGTGTTTTCTGTTAGTAATTGTTGTCTGTGTATTTAAGCCCAGTCTTGTCTCTGTGTGATTGTCTGATCATTGTTTGTTTGCATATTCATGTTAGATTCTTGTTCTGCCCTAGCTTTCTTATCCCTGATTTTTGGTAATTCTCTGTATTTGCCACCACGTTGGCTTTTTATTTAATAAATTCTTTGTTTAAACTTTCTTGTCGCCCTGCCTGCCTGCAATTGGGTTCACCCTGCCTCCTAGCCTTAACAGTATAGGGTGGCGAACACACACCGGTAGTGGGTGGATCCACCTGTGTCGATGACTCGATGTCATAAGGCAGCAGGGCAAAACGAGGTGGATTTTGGAGAACGAGAAATGAAGGAGAAAACAACACCATAAGTCCCTTTTATCTAAACATTTTCAAAGCAGAATATATGAGGAGATACTTGAAGTAAAGTAGCTTGGACCGGATAAGCCGGACATAATAAAAACTGTAAGAACGTGGTGTAGTCAGATTGTGTTGGTGTTCCCTTTTTTGAGCAGCATATAATATATATTAATGGCAAACACAACTTAATATAATGTAAAGATATTTTTATGTTGTTTTTGTTTAGTTTTGTTTTTTGTAAATTACAATTGTTTGAATTTATTCTTAAAAAGGGGCAGATATTAGAATATATTTTTCTTCTTTCTGCTGCCTTTCATTTTTTTTTCTTCTGTTGTGCATAGAGTTTATTTTGTTTTTTAAATAAAATGAATACATTTTAAAATACAAATATAATTAATAGTTTACCTTAGATGTGAAACAATTTGTTGCTATTAAAATAACATTAACTGTTCTCTATATGTCAAATATATATTAGAAAGCTCACTTGTAGCCATCTCTGTATTGAATTAAATTTGTGAATTTATTGTTTTAAGTTTATGGCACCATCTCGAGCCATTCACAAAACATTTGATCAGTGCTACACTGATGCAGACTGGTTCCTACAGGACAGTTCTCTGAAGCAGCACTGCAGACCATGGAGGCTCACCCAGTGCTGAACAGGACCAATAAGTCTGATCTAGTTCAGGAACTGCAGTGGTGCTGTGGCTCTGTACCAGCTCTTCATGGAGAACAATCTGCAGGACAMCTTCAGAGACTGTGACTCTGCTGAAGATCCTCATCACATCTCCTCTGACCACAGCTTAATCTGAGAGGAGCTTCAACACTGAAGACGATCCAGACTTTCCTCAGGTACAACATCACACCTCACTGCACTGACCATGCTCTATAGAGAAGAATCTTGTTAAAACATCCCTGACTTTAACCAGAGTCATGAAGAAATTTGCTTGTCAGTAACAGAAAAGTAAAATTTATGTACAAAAAAATAAAACACTACATGACTTTGTAATGCTGTTTTATTATTTTTGATTTGTTTAATAAATACACTGTCGTGATACAACTTAGTACATGTTTGATTGCTTTTGGAGATGAGCCTATTTTGGAGTTGTTGTCCCCCCATGGAGAAAAATCCACCAGCCGCCACTGCTTTTTGTTTGGTTTTTACCACATTAAACTCACTTTAGGCCTTTTCCGGACCACATCTAATGTTTGCATTTTTCATGATTTGCAAGTACTCTAGCGTAAGAACATAACCCACACGAAAATTGGGGATTCACTTGATTCTAGCTGCTCAGCAGTCCTGGTTCTGCTTTGCTGAATTTGTTTCCAAAATCCCTGCTAATGTTTGAACCAACTCAAATCTTTATATTCACTTATCATCTCTATATATTTCCAATTTGGTTTTGAATACATCCACTTTTTCTGCAGACTTGCAGACCACCTTCAAAGCCCTGATCATGTTGAATATGTCACATAATGTAAACCCTGATCAATGGGGGACAGGTGAGTTAATGCATTTCTCTCAGGCTCCAGTGATCAAAAGTCACTCAGCAGACATAGTATAGCAGTCATTAAAAAGTAAAATGTAATTTATTATAAACTGTTTTTTACATTCTGAGCATCTTTTATGTTAATCTGTTGACTCTCAACTTGTTTTTAAGCCTGTAAGCCTAACTTTAAAGAATGCAGCGCTCTTTTTCTTGGCAGTTTTAGAGGTTTTGTTGCTGTTTTATCATTCATTCTGAAATACATTCTCCAAAGGTTGGCATTTTTTACTCATTTTTGCAAGTGTTAGTTTGTAGATTTAATGTTATGTAAAAAAATGCAGCTGTGCAGGTATGTGTAGGAATGACTCTGATACCACCATCCGAATTGAGGCCCAGTTCAGCTGAAAGAGTTACTGTCATGTTGAAAGGCTGTGGTACCCTTTGTCAGCTGGGTTGACTAAAAAACAATCAGTAGGGGATGTGCATCCTTTCATTGCTTTGAGAGTTTCATGAAAGTCTATCTGCTAAAAAGAAATACTAACAGACAGAAACACATATACACACGCACGCACACACGCACACACACACACGTGTTAGTTTTTATACCCTTGTGGGGACCATGGATTCACGTCCATTCATTTTTTGGAAATTTTATAGCCTAACCCTGACCATTTACCCTAAAATTATCCTCACAGGTACCTACCTGACCCTAAAACTAACCTAAACTCAATTCACAGCTTGGTCCTAAACCCAACCCCCAACACACCAATGGCATTTAAACCAAATAGGGACTCGACCTTTGTCCCCAAATGCACCAGTTGTCCCCAAATGTAGGATTTTTGTCTTAAAATTGCCCCCAAATATCACCAAAGCCAAACTCGTCCACAC
>NW_013953063.1:137071-145130 GCF_001266775.1 Austrofundulus limnaeus
CACACACACACACACACACACACACACACACACACACACACACACACACATTTCTAGGAAAAAAACAAGAGAAATTTGAAAATTGCATATTTATTCATTGAACAAGCATCATGAGGTGACACATTTGCATCATCAGAGTTTGTTGGTGAGAAGACCTTCAGAAAGAGAATAATGTTTACGCAGTTGAAAAACAACAACTGTATTTTCAGATATAGACAATGCTAATGTCAGAGGACCAGTCAAGGCCAAATATTTGCATCAGTAAAATAATAATTTGAGCCAGGTTACAGAATGGGTTAAAGGCATGTCACTGTGACCATGACATCTGTCTGATCCTTTGTCTTTGTGTCCAGGGAGCACAATGATCTGCGACTAGTGACACAGACAGCATGAGTGACATTCAATGGCCTGCATACAATTTCAACAAAGTAAAAAGCTACAAAAACAATTCTGAAAAGCTGGTGACAGCATCCATAATAGTGTTAGTTATCATGCAAACAGCCCAAAGCAATACAAATAACTGCATTTGTCTGCCAGCAAACAAAAACACAAAACATTAACAGGAAGAAAAAAACAAATTTATCACAGCTAATCTGGTGGAGACAGGCAAGTGAGACTAAGGGAGAAAAATATAATAATCTTCACAGCGAGGTATTGGACTTCACTTAATCCCAATCATGCGTTAATGTTATTGTGATAGTGTTGAGAACACATTTCCCTCCCACTCATTCATTGTGCAGACAGACAGGGACATGAGCAGACGCTGCAGCTATGAAGACAGATCACAATGGACTCATGTCCTCTTTAGGCTGTGATGGGGGCTAACAAGCATCAAATACATCAGACACATTCTTACATATGGTACACAGCATCTAGGTAAAAGTTCATGAACCTTCAAAAAATCAATGTGTATGTTTTGTTAAAAATAGTTATCAAATTTCCACAAAAACCAGAAGAGCATGTAATTAAAAATAATAACAAATAGTTGTACTTGGTAATCCAGCAATCTTTATGCTCTTCTTTGAGATTAGGACATGGAGGTAATGGGTTTAGGCAGAACACCCAGATGTTCCTTACCCCAGTGTCATACTCCAGTAGTGTTCCCCGGCCAGAGAGGATAGAAAGCCTCCCCAGAAAGGTTTTACTCCCAAAATACTGTCCTGAAAACGTTTGGAGTGGTGTATCCAGAATACATCCTAATCAGATGCATGAACCACCTCAGCTGACATCAGAAGGAGTCAGCTACATCCTAACCAGATTATCTATTCCGAGCTCTGCCCAGATGATGGAAATCCTCACCCAAATTTCAATCTTGCATGCAGTTTTACATGACTGATGGCTTTTTTCAAGTTGAGGCTGGCTGTGCTGTACTCTATCACCTGGTTTAAAAGTCCTGTCACACTTTCAGTAGGGCCTGGAGGCATAAGCACGGCAAGCTTTTCAGCACAAGTCCTGATGTAGCTAAGCACAGCAAAGGCACGTCCTGATTAAAAACCAGCGTCTAGTTAGTCTGTGTTTAAGTTTGTAGCTGCACAAATACACCTGCAGGTCATTTCTTAACACTTCTGATGGTAGATTTCTGCCATTTAATTCTATGGCAGTATGCTGGAATCAGGTGTAGTGACAGGTGATCAGACCGACCCAGATGTGCAAAAGAGAAGATTGTTTCTCTTTGTGATGTTGACGTAGACACATTCCAATGAGTTATTCCCTCGAGCTGCACATTTTACATGTTGATCAGAAGACAGATTGTAGATTAACATCAGCAAAATCACCAACCACAATAAAACTCCCTCTGGGTAAGCACTTTACTGTTTTCCTATAGTTGCTGGCATGGCTAAGTGCTATCATGTTGTTAGCATCTGGTGGGATATAAATCACAGTCACCACTACAACAGAAAATTTCTGTTGAAAGTAGATTCAAACTTAATTAAAATGAAAACAAAATACAGATGTGGCAGCAAAACTTACACTTACACAAAATGAAACACAGAGAGCAGAAAGATGAGCAGGACTGATGGCATGGAGCTGTTGTAATGGTCCGCTGAGGAAGTGGTGACAGGAGACCAGTTAAATAGAACAAAGGATGAGTGGGAAGTGGCAGCAGGTGATTACTGGCAGGCTGACTGAAGAACACTACGGGCTCACTGTGGGCAGAATGAGAGATGACACAGGAAACACGACAATAATAATTTAAAAAAAACAATCTCAAGAAACAGAAAAACAAAACAGGGTACACAGAAGCCCAATTTAAACACTAAGGATCAAATACCAAAAAAAACTCAAATCACAACACTGAAGAAGAGTCTGAACGTGTTTCTGTCAACATTTTTATGCACATTTTGAAGTATTGCATTAGAAAAGGTGGATGGAAATGTCAAAATTCACAAAAACTTCCACAGTTTTGCACAAAGGTTTTTACACTCACTTCAGGCAATTTTGGGATTTTGCAAATGTGCAAAAGGGGAGATGGAAATGCATTTGTCGAATAAGTTCTGACGTAGCAAAATTTTTCCTTTATCAGCTATTCCTGCTGTCCGATAATTGTAGCAGCTTCAGCTGGACCCTTCTCCCACTGTCGGTGTCTTCCCGGATATTCCCGTACCATAAGGAGTTTTCTACATCTCCAGACAGAAGGTAACATGACCAATACTAGTTCATATGACAGAATAATTACAACTTTCCCAACAGTAGCAACACATTCCTGTAGCTGGAACGTCAGAAAACAGCTTCACACAAGAACTTAGAACCAAAACCTTCCCCTCCTCCCATGTCTGCAGAGAACAATGGCTTTCTCCATTGTCCTCACTCTTTGTCTCCACTGTCTACAAATGCTAAAACAAACAGGAACTGCAACCGCCCATTGATTAAGCCCTGTCGTGAGATCATTTTGAAGTGTTCAAAATGGCCGTTTATCACAAAGGTCCAACCATTTGCCCAGACGGAAAGTCTCCAGAAGTGGGTTTACAATCTACATCCTGAACCTAAGAGACTGTGTCCCCTGCTGAGATAATGACCCACAAACTACCTTCAAAGACATGCCTAACATACAATCTCATTTATGGTTTTAGAGTGCCCCTAGAGGCTATTCTCATAATTACATCATGAGCAAATGTTTTTCTGGGTAAATTTCTGCTGTTTGGTTTTCTAATTAAAAAAGAGAAGAAAGAAAGAAAAAAAGAAACAATGTATTTTTCTATCATGATTCGATCACTGTAATAATATCTTGATTTAATCACTGTACAGGTAACAGCATCAATCTGTGTTTTGTTTAATCATTCAAGCTGCAGAACCGTGACCTCAGTGAAGCGGGTGACACCCCATGTGACCATCTCTCAGCCAATCAGAAGTTTGTAAAAGTCAGGACAAAGAGACACGGTTTAATTTCATAGTAGTCTAGAAAACAGCAGCCAGAGAGAACAGGTCAGGAGTTTTAAGTTCCGTCATTCCCTTCGGGGACAATTTATTTTAATTTTATTTTTTTTAGTTTAATTTTTGTAGTTTAAGGATGCAGTTTGTTCGGGGAATTGAGCTGATCAGAACTACGATCCGATCCATCGATACCCGGACCGACAGCCTCCTCCTTGCGTGAAGCCAGACAGCCTCGGCATGTCCGGCTGCACCCGAACGGGACCTCCTGAGACCGAGTGGCACTGGTGACCATCCTCGCTCAAATCTCCTGGTACCCTGGGGCAGATTTGACCTGGTTTACGTCGGAATGGTAGGAAAGAACAGCTTTCTATGTGTTTGGTGGTGTGCTCAGCTGAGGTGGTGAGAGAAGATCTGGCGCTTGAACGGACTCAGAAGGGAGAGATCTGGTGAGTTTAATTTCCCTTAGAAATCACTTCCCCTTTTGATAAATGAATCAATGTTTTCTTTTGTTAATCTAGGAAGTTTTCATTCCTTTGGTTAGAATAAATAGTGAGTTGTGATTCTGCAGCATAAATATTACGAGAAGTAGTTTTGGCTGAAGTGATGTCATGTTGTAATTAAATTCGTAGAAATTGTGACAACATATGTCTTTACCTGCCACAAACGACTTGTGATGTAATTTTTCTCTCTGAATCCATATATATATATATATATATATATATATAGTGAAATTCATGTTTCTGTCTCCGCATTTTTATTCATGTCCACGGTCATAAACTGAAAAAATCTCCATCCTCCGGTACATGAGATTAGTTCAAAGATATGAGATTAATTCCTGTCGTTAGGCTGACAGGTGGTGCCCCTCCTATGCTAATTATAAGAGAAATGTTATAATTTTAGCATTCATCCATTAACTAAAATCCTCCTACATTCCTGATAACTGAGATGTGTCCCTGTGAGTTTGACTTTACTTCCTGTTTACTACAGCCATGTGTAACGTTAACATCTGACATAATTACTTTGCGTAGCCTGGTTGATTCACTCCAAGCCAGTTAATGATGCACATTTCCTTTTTTTGTGACATTTTAAAAGTTTGCTCAAATTTTGCACTAAAATTGGATGTAAACACGGCTAACGGTGGTCTGTCCAGGTTCATGTTTACCTAAGCCACATGACAGGATCAGCAGGCACGATTCTGTTGGTGCTCCCCTAGCAATCCAGGATTCAGGGTTGCTGCTGTAGTGTTCCAAATGAGGGTTGGAAGAAGGGATTTTCAAAAAGATTAAAAAAAATAATTAAGAAACAAACCAACTGGACTTCTATTCTGCAGTTGTACACGTTTTACTTCTCATCTGGGAAGTTTAATTAATTCGCAAGTTTTATTCCAAGTTTTAAACTGCATGAAATTTTCCATGGTGCAACATAGAATTGCATTCTTCAGTTCAATTCAATTCAGTTCATCAGTGTGAATGCCTCCAGTATTCAAACTATTGTTTTCATGTTTCTCTTTATTTTTATTGTTACTATAACTTGCAAAAATGCGAGTGTGAATGCCTGTTGCTGAAAATGTAAGCTGAAAGCTGCTGAAGAAGCTGAAATTGAGCTGAACATGTTTAATAGAGAAAGTGCAAGAGAAGATTGCACTTGAAAAGCTAAAAAAGCAAAATAAATGCAGAAAACACTAAAAAGGAGCAAAGATATAGCCGAAATAGCACAAAAAGCTAAAAGCTAAAATAGCTGAACAGAAAGCAACCGTAAGAAGCATGAATAACTCAAATTAGCAGAAAGAAGCACAAAAAAGCAAAGAAAAGGACAAATCAGGGACACAAATCTCTGCTTTAAATGTTGACCAACAACTCAAGAGCTTCTCTGAGCTTGATGAGACAATTTTAAAATTTTATATTGACTTAGTTTTATGTTGTTTAGTGTTGCCTCTGGAAACCATTGATTCTTTGCCATTCTTTGTAAATAATAAATCAGATAACATGTATTAAAGCAGTGATTCTCAACCCTGGTCCTCAGGGACTCCTTTCCTGCATGTTTTGATGTTTTCCCTGATTTGATACACCTGATTTGAATGAATGAGTGATGAACACTCTTCTGAACACCTGCTGAATAGAAAGGAAACAAGTCAAACATGCTGGATAGGGGTATTTAAGCACCAGGGTTGGGAACCACTGATCTAGAAAACATGGGTTTGATAGTTATATTTGTGTGGGTTCCAGCACATATTGGAGTAGAAGGAAACGAGAGGGCAGATAAAATGGCAAAGAGGGCAGTTCAGCATCCAATTAGTTTTACAGTTAAAATAAGTTAATCTGAAGGTAAGAGTATTGTTAAAGAGAAACTGATGAAAGTATGGCAAAAAAGGTGGGATGAAGATAAAACAGGAAGATGGTTTTATAAACTTCAGAAGAATGTAGGAGAAAGAAGAAATGGAAGAAGAAATAGAAAGGAGGAAAGAGTGATAACAAGGTTAAGATTTGGACAAACAGGACTTAATTATAAACTATTTAAAATTCAAAAGCATGAAACTGGCAAATGTGATTATTGTGATAAGTATGAAACCCACGCATGTTATATTAGAATGCCATAAATTTGAAATAGAGAGAAGATATATGAAGAGAGAGTTTGAAAGTAATAAGGAGAAGGTTAATTTATTATATATATTGAGGAAGAATTTAGGGAGTAAACATATGCAAATAATTATTYGATTTCTAAAGAAAACTAAATTATTTCATAGAATTTAATTATAGTAAGTRTGTTTGTGAATGAAGACATGAGATACAAAGTTGTGCATAAGTATGTACATGTATGTATTAAGTGTGAATGTATGAGTGTATATTTAGATAGAATGTATGATAGAATATATGTATATACAGTATAGATGAGGATAAATATTTAAACCATCACGAACCACACTCCATACCAGTAAGTGGCGGTAATGCTACTAACAGTTTGTTGCCAACCACCATTAATCCGACAAGAAGAAGAAGAAGAACCACTGATCTAGTAGTTCATCTCTATGATTCCAGCACCAAGACGCAAGGTAATAATTTTTTTTATTGACCTACTTTCTGAACTTGTATAAAATTGGGAAAGTATTTACTTAGAATTAAATAACTATAGGTAGTTTACCATTAAATAAATATTTGGTAACTGTTACCTAACCTAAACAAGGACAACACACGTATACTGTACATACATAAATTTCCATTTGTGTTTTTCTGTCTTTCAGAATGGCCTTAACTAAACTTTTATGGACACAGCCAGACACCCCCTACTACAAGCCCCCACCTCTTCACATAAATATATTAAAATTAAAGGAGCGCGAAAGGGTTTTGCTGTGGGACTTTGGGGCCACAGTGAAGCCACTAACAAAAAAAAGTTGCTTCCATAACAGATGGTGAAACGGTCACCACAATAACACTTTATGAAGAATTTGACAGTAAAGTGAGGGAGGGGTTCTCTTGTGTAATTAGATGACATGACCTGAGTGGGGATGCTCCCCCTTACACACTGAACATCACCTCTAAGGCCAAGTTCTTCAGGGGGCCAGCTCTGAGTGTGGGAGCAGACTTCCGAGAGAAAGTAGAGGAGTTGCTCCATCCTCCTTCCCCTGCAAGACCCTTATCCAGCTGTCTGGACTCGCAGGGGCTCATGAGTGTGAAAGGAGAAGTGGTGGAAGTAAGTAGTTTCATACACTTTATTATACAGAAGCTTGAAATAGTTTGTAAATGGTATGAAGTTGTTTAGTGCTTTAAGTCCCTACAGAGGTCTGGACCACTTGTGAATTTTGTTCGTATCTGAAAAAATTCTTAGAATATGAGAAAATTGGTGAATGCCACAAATTCTCCTAAATCACTCGTACGCACAACTTAAGAACAAATCTGTTCGTATGAATGGTTCTTGCATGAGGCCCATTGTTCTTAAGCTAATCTGAAGCCACATGAAGCTTTGAGGTGTGTAGTTATTGACTGCAGAGCATTGCCAACCATCTGGGCACTATATGCCTCAACATCCTGTTAGCCGCTCTGTGATTTAAGTGGTCTACCCCTGCACCACCGAGTTGCTGTCATAATCATTTGCTTCCACTTTGCTAACAGTTGACTATGAAATATTTAGTAGCGAGAAGAATTCATGACTAGACCTATCCTATCACTGCTGGTAATCACAGAGCTCCTTAGAGTAACCCATTCTTTCAATCTGAGTTCAATGATTTAGATGGATGAGTGAATATTTCTGGCAATAAAGTGTATTCTGTGCATATAAACGTAGCACACAAAAGTAGATATATTGGTAGATTATTTCTTTGTGTAACAATGCTTCTTGGCAATAAATCTTATATTGTTGGAAAGCCTGTTAAATTCTCTTTTAAATGGTGCCGCATTTGCAAGGAACATGCATTTGTGGGATGAGCAGTAGAGAAGAGTATGTGGGTTGAAAGCATGAAAAAAGGTCAAATCTCTGCTTAACAGCTTATTTTGCTATTGACTCTTATTTTGAGCCTCGGGTTCCCCCAGGTGCTGCCAATCAGGTGCCTGCTATAATGTTTATTGCCAAGAAGCACTGGGCCTCATGCAAGAACATGTTCATATTCTTCTCCTAAATTTCTCTTACTTTTGTTCGTACAAAGGGTTCGTACGAACATGTCACGTCAGATTCAACAAACTCTTCTATCTTCAGG
>NW_013953063.1:145919-158143 GCF_001266775.1 Austrofundulus limnaeus
GGATAACAGCAGGCTGACTGCTGGTAAAATATACGATAGGTCTGGACCACACGTGAATTTTGTTCGTATCTGAAAAAAAATCTTAGAATATGAAAACATTGGTGAATGCCACAAATTCTCCTAAATCACTCGTACGCACAACTTAAGAACAAATCTGTGCGTATGAACGCTTCTTGCATGAGGCCCATTGTTACAACAAAGAAATAATCTATCAGACCCAAATTATACTTACTTTTTGTGAGTTTACAAACATTTTTAGCAGTTTTTGTTGCCATTAAATTCAGTGGTTTAACCATAAATAAAGGTTCAGTTGTCCAAAGCAATGCATTATTCATTTTTTATTAAACAAAATCATTTCAGATGTTGAGTCATTTTTATAAATGCTTCCAATATTGCTTGGTCCCTTTTATTTTAGTTCAGATAAAAAAAAACATATTTGGAAGCTATTAGGACTATCCTTACTGAAAGCAAGGTCTCTAAACCAAAGGAGGCGTATAGTTAATGTATCACATATTCTGTCACAGTCAACGACAAAGGAAGAGCACTTGGGGCATTGCAACAGGATTTATGTAATTATCTTCACTCGTATGAGATCAAAGCTATCGCCAGCAGTCGGGCGTTCTGTACAGAGCTGAGCAGCAATTACACCGACTTCTTATTTCATTCTGCTGTGAAACAATCCTCACAACAGACACTCTCTCCCACAGGCCTGATTATTTCCTATGAAAAGATATTATTCAAATGCCTTAATACAGAAATCAAAGTGCAATATTAAATATGTTGTGCCCCCACCTTGAGCTGTAAACAAGTATGACAACAAGAATTCATAAAGAACAGAAGAAGTGATAACAGGACCCTCTGCAGGACCCTCCTGGTGTACTGATTCTGAACAGTTTTATCTGAACTGACACACCCTGCAGTCACACCAGTTTATCAGCCCTGCCCTTTGCTCTGATGGAATCCTGTGGTTTTGATGCAAAAAATATTTTCTGCATCTTGACACCTGAACATGTCCTGTTTTTAAACCTGTGTTTAGACCAGTGGTGTCAAAGGTCGGTCCTCAAGGGCCGTTGGTTGTCCTGTATGTTTTAGGTGCTGCCCTGGTTCAACACAGCTGAACCTAATGAATGCTCAATTAGTGAGCCTGTGCAGATCTTGATGGCAAACTGAGGAGGTAAATCATCTATTTGAATCAGCTGTGTTGAAGCAGGGACAAATCTAAAACCTGCAGGAGACCTGCCCTTGAGGACCGGAGTTGAGTTGAACATGCCTGGTTTAGACGATTATACTTTTCCTCACTGTTGTGATTTGAAGGACGTTAAAGACTCATGAATACAGGACAGGATGTGGGAGGTTATTGGCCCCTTGACTCAGGAAATTTCTGGGGCCTCATCAACAATAATTTGTTACACATACAAAGTGCAGTCTGGGTTATGTTAACATTACCTTTGAGGTTTCTATTCGCAGAAGTTTACTGCACAGACTCTAGAGTTGTAATCACACCCAAGCTCTTGTCTGGGAAAACTTATTTGTGTTCATGTTACATTAAAGAGTAACTTACCTCAAAATTAACTTTTTTTAGCTGATAAACTGTCTAGAATGTGTCTAAAATGTTATATAGTACTGTTTCTRTGCTAATTTTGAKGTTTTTGTGYGTRTTTGTTCAAATCTGTAATATTTGGTCTAAAAACGTBTTTTTGCTGCKCATATGGGTAGAGCAGTGGTACTGCAGGCTAATTTGCATATTGGTTAACGGCTCTCCACAGTGACGTGTCTTCTCCACGGTTTCGTCACAGTGGCTGTGTTCTGGTATAAAAGCCTCTCTCTAAGACACGCCCCTGCAGCAGTCAGAGGGTGGAACAGTTAGCATACTTAGCATGATCGTCTATTGACATTCAGCCTCGGGTGGGGAGAGCTGACTGCTGCGCTCCCCCCACCCCACACACACACACACCAGCAGTACGTCCTGCACAGCTGGAGGGAAGGAGGGACAAAAAGGCAGAAACACAGCAGGGCAGCTGCAGCCCTAACGGACCGAACTTCAGTCAAACAAGACCCATCACTTTTATTCCTGATTTAATCTTGTGAGCAGCTGCAGCTGTATGCTTTTATTTTTTTCTGTCAGGCTGTCGCGGAGCGCTCCTCCTCCTCTGTCCGGTGCTGGTGTGGTGTGAGGTGGACGGAGCTCAGCCGAGGCTGCTGGAGCTCCAGGTCCTGATCAACAGAGCCAACATGAGTCAGTCCCAGACTGAGCTGACTTGATCAAGTCTCTCTCTGCCTCTGGTGAGGAGGGGGGTGAAAAGTCCTCCACCTCAGACGTTCAGAGATGTAACTATCTGCGTCGCTGTGGTCACTCTCCATGTAGCATCAATTATGCTAATGCTAGCTGTCACGTTCTCTCGTCCTGGCCACACCTCCACTCTCTAACTCCCCCTCCCCTACTCACACCCCCTCCCCTACCCACTTTGATGCATTTTTCAAATTTCGCCTTGGGGCGGAGTTATCTTTTCACAGGGGGGTAAGATACACTTTAACTTTATTCTCTGCTGCTGACCTGTCATATAAGGTCAGTCTTTAGTTTATGTTGCCTGTAAAACTGGCCCGTCGAAGCAGTTTTCACCTGCTGAGCCAAAAACTCAAGGTTTCCTGTATCTGCTGTCTACAACTTAGCCTGCTTCATCATGGTATTCAACATGATATAGCATGCTTAGTAGTTTGTTTTATTTTCCGTAATTTTGAACATGTTGGGTTTAAAAGCCTCTGAGTGTCAACAACTTTAAGAGTTAATTATTAGGAAGCTTAATAAGTTCAGAAATATTAACCCACTGCTATTTTATTTTATTTTTAAAACAATTGTTGAAGTTGTTCGACCTTCACCCAAGAATTCCAAATAGATTAGTGTTCTCTGGAAATTGTTCACTGTGACCATCTCTTCAGCTGTGTTGCAGGAGTGCAGGGTGATGGTGGAGACCAGGAGAAAGGTGGTGAGATTGTTTACTTTGGCTGATTCTCTCCTCAGTGTTTCTCTTTCTTGTATTCATGTTGTGTACAGTTTCTCTCTTTTGGAAGAACTTTGCATGTTTTTTTTTCAGTGTGTAACCGGATGGAGGGGTGAGTCAGGGCAGTGAGTTCCCTTTGGTAGATATATTTTCTTCTTTAGTCCAGGGCCAACTTAGTCCACTAACCAGTTCATGTATAATGTGTAGATTTTATTTCTTTTCTTTTCTTTTCTTTTCTTTTCTTTTCTTTTGGAATAAATATTCCAGTCCTGGGGTTCTCAGTCTCGTCCTTATTACCACCAGTAACCTGGTTAATATTCTGGGCATTTTCAGGATCATTTTTTCATGGTTGAATATAAGAACAAAGCATCATGTTTATGACCTTTTGACCTGGGCAGGTCAACTGTAATACAACAATTGTATATGTGTGTAGGAATTTGGAGGTCAGAGGTGGGATGAGTGAGCAGAGGTGGCAAAAGAAAACAGGCGCACATATGAGCAGTCCTTGACAAAAGTGAAGACAGATGTTGAGATGGTGGAAGATGAGGGGAGGAGAGAATAAATTTTCTCTGAACGGGAAAGCCTGAAATAAGGAAGCAGATGGATAAAAGAAAAATGTGACACACAGGAGGCATAAAGCAGCAATAACTACTGAAACTTGACATTTAAGGATCAAACCATGAAGATAAATTTGAGTTTATCAGCTAAATTCTCATGCAGAGGTTTTAAAATGTATTTTTTTTGTTTTTTTAAACAAAGCTCCATTTCTTTTAAATATGCAGCATGTAACTGTATACACACACATTTACCTCAGGGGCTAACTAAAAACCTGCTTTATTTAGGCAAAATAGAATAAAAATACTTTTTTTCTTTCTAAATATTGTTTCTGTCCTATTGGAAAGTATGTTTTTTTATTTATGTATTTTTATTCTGTCTGTGATTAAAACTTCTGGCCACAAATAAAAATGTGATGCATTCAAATACCTTCACAGAGTTGATAAGGTAGTTGACTAATTACAGTCATGTTTTTTCTGAAATCATTGCATTTTTAGCTGCTCAAACCAGGGGCTGAAATAACAAACAAAAACATTTTTTTCAAAGTAGTCCTTTTCAAATGCATGCCGAAGAACAAAATACTGCATCTTTTTACACATGTATGATCCTGAACTCTGTTTCTACACCCAGATCTACTGTAAAAATATTCATATCAAAATTCTTTGTGCCTTCTTGACTGAAGTAGAAAACAACTGCAGCTAACCTGGGCTAAGCTAATGGCTACACAAAACAGGACCAGCTTGTTGTTTTTCGGGCTTTCAAAATAATTCTGAAAAATTATATACCAACAGGAAAAATGCTGTACTGGCTAATATTAATAATCTAGACATTTGCTTTGTTTTCCACTGTTTTTTCATTACTGTTTAAATGAATGTTGTATAGTGAGGACATATGGTTGGCAGTGTTCTGCAGTCAATGAATCGGTGTATTCAGTTCTCTGCATGAAACTCTCTGCTGCTCACAGTCCAGAAGCAGGAACGCCACAATGTTGGGTCCTGTGATGAAAACTCCCCTGCACAGCTGCTGTCACCACATCTGTAGAATCTAAGGCTACGTTCGCACTGCAGCTACTAATGCTCAATTCTATTCTTTTAATCTGATTTTTTTTTGTTGTTAACATTCACATTACATTTTAAATGCAACTTCCATCAGACACCAGTGTGAACTCTACACAGGCCTGATGCAAAACGCATGCACAGATAAAGACGTGGCATCACAATAAGCATGGTGTTAACAGAAATAGCTAAACATGGATGCTACTTCTAACATGTCAATTCTGATGTTGTCCAATCAGAGCTGATTAAATAATTATCTGACGTGTTTAGTTCAGTGTTTATATCTGAACCTGCCTCTGACTAACACAACTAACTTAATTGCAACTGTCTTGCTTCTTTTGGTCTAATACTGGTACCAGCATAATGTTTACTTCTAGTGAAATGTACATGCAACACTCTGCACAGTATGCACAGGAGCATAACCATCATCTCAGATGTGAGGGAGGCAATTTTTTTCAGAGGTCTATTGCGTGATTTATCATCCTCTCTCATTAAATCACACCTCTCCTTATTAGCTAAAAACACAAATAATCACTAACAGCCACAGTACAGCACCAGGAGATGACTTAATTATTTAAACTATTTACTAACAAAATCTAAAGTTTTAGATGCCAAAATGTAGACAGATTAAGTGCCAAATGGAAAACACCATTCCTGTAAGCAAATTTTTACATGGCTCACAAAATATGTTGGAATTGAGAATGTAATAGGGTGAAAACCCACATCTTTTGTTCGAATGGCAGAACTATAGAAAGTGACACAACACTAAATGCTTCAACATTTTAGTGAAATGTGATGGCACAGATGTGCAAAACTAATGAAAATAAAGAAAAATTGTATGACCTGTACCTGCTGCCAATAAGAACACAAATAATGCAATAGTCAAGTAATATCTGAAAATAAATAAATAATAAACAAAAATACGGTATTTCTTTAAAATTTTTAAACATTCATGTCAGTTTTTACTTTTGAACTAAGACAATCATTCATCTCTTTCTTAATTACAATACGCCCCATATTTGAGGAGGGGGCTCCATCCAAGAGGGGGTGTCTGGACATACAAAAATGCTTATAACTCAGAAACTGTTCAACATAGGAGCTTCAGATTTCTTTGGTTGTTCAGCTCTGATGAAGCTCTATCCATCAGTCCCACCAATCAGTCTCCATCTGAAAAAGGGGTATCTGGACATACAAAAATGGTTATAGCTCAAAAACTAAACATAGGAGCTTCAGATTTTCGTTGGTTGTTTAGTGCTTATGAGGGGCTATCCATCAGGTCAACCAATGCCCCCCATTGGTTGTGCCTGTGGAGGTCATTGTGTTACTGTTATGCAGTATCTAGTTTTAAACGTGGAAAGCAAATGAGCACATTCTCTGTGCTGAAATTAGAAAGGATTGGGTTTATCTATAGCATTACCTAACTAGCAAGGATGTAAAAAAAGGTAAAAACTAATGTTAACTATCTAAACATGATGTATTGACATCAATTAGCTAACATTATCTGCCCTCAACAGCATTAGTCATTAGTTTCTGACACATGGTGCAGCTGTGCACTGCAGCACGTCTCCCTTGGTGATATGCTGGGTGTTACACTCAGAGTTGTAAAGTAACTAAGTACAAATACTTTGTTACTGTACTTAAGTAGAATTTTTGGGTATCTGTACTTTACTTAATTATTTTTCAGCATACTTTTCACTTCTGCTTCTTACATTTTCACACAATTATCTGTACTCCTCACATTTTTTTTAAAATGCAAGAAGTACAAAGTCGTTACTTTTATTTCATTTTTGCTTGTTTTCATTCCAGCTTGTTATTGTAAAAAATAAATACTATCCATATAAACTGTGCCTCCTACATAGAGTGAATTTAATTGTGGTTGAATGAGAAGTATAAATATATAAAGTTCTGATACTGTATTACTTTGTACACAAACAAATCATGTTACACTCCAGCAGGACATAAACATTAATAAAAGGACTGTACTTAAGAAGTATTTGTATTTCATGAATTATGTTATTACATTTGGCCCACAGCCCTCAGGCAGATTTTCACTTTGGAGAGAAGTTTTGGACAGCTTTGATATATGTACATAAACTGAAACAGCTGGACTAGTGCATCTTGAATTTAACATAAATTAATCATTGTAATACGATATAGTTATTTCAGCATTTTTTGGGTAGGTCACCTCCTAATAAATGTCCTGAAAGAAAATCTAAATCCATCCATCCATCCATCCATTTTCTGTACACGCTTATTCCTTTCAGGGTTGCAAGGGGAGGGGTACAACCTGGACAGGTCGCAAGTCCATTACAGGGCCACACATTGAGACAAACAAGACAAACAACCATTCACTCTCTCACTCACACCTAAGGACAATTTAGTTGGTTTGAGAGAGGAGTAAAAGAAGCCATTTTTGTGAAGAAAGACCGTCCATCATTAAACAGAGGTGGAGGCCTCCGTTTTCAGTTGTCCCCCTCCTACAGTGCTGCTAGTGCCAGTATCACTCCACCCCCTGTTAACAATAGGTGTTAATTAGGTGTCAACAATAGCCATGTAATGTGAGTATCAGTCACATGGAGGCTGAGCTTAAAAGCYTGAATTTTGCCTGAAACTCTGACTGAAGAAGTCTCTTGGAGAAGAGACGAAACGTTTCATTAGAGAAGAACCCGTCCAGAGGACCTATACAATTTTTTTCTTTTTGATTTTTTACCTGGATTACTGAGATGCATCAGGACATTTTGAATCATTTTGGCCAGGATTGCCTGAAACTAGTTRGAGAGTTTGAGCAAACAGCAAGAAAGAAGGCGGACTACAGGAACCACCTAAGATTCACTCATTTACAGGCCAGCGGTCACTCGTTCAGAGATGAGGATGTTCTCATTCTTGATAGAGAGGAACGTTGGTTTGAGAGAGGAGTAAAAGCATCATTAAACAGAGGTGGAGGCCCCTGTTTTCAGTTGTCCCCCTCCTACAGCGCTGCTATAGCCAGTATCACTCCACCCCTGTTAACAATAGGTGTTAATTAGGTGTCAACGACAGTCATGTGATGTGAATATCAGTCACATGGAGGCAGGGCTTAAAAGCCTGAATTTTGTCTGAAACTCTCAGACTGAAGAAGTCTCTTGGARGAGAGACGAAACGTTTCATTAAAGAAGAACCCGTCCAGAAGACCTATATAATTTTTTCTCCCACTTAACATGATACCCATGGGGAAAATGAAGAAACCGCGCCAAATGATGTTGCCATGGATGACTGAGAAGGACCTGGACAAGTGCGCCATTAAAATTTTCAGTAGATCTTCCCGCTTTCCAACACTGGGATTTTCCCATTTGGACCAGATGCACTATTGCACTCAAAAAACAAGACATAGCTGGGGAGAGTTGCATCCATTCACCAGGCTGTAGCAATTGGAAAGAGAGTTTGGACAGAGTGGCAATGGAGATAGCAGAAATTGGATCAGGGTAAAGGGGTGTTCAAGGTTGAGTATGACGAGGTTCATGCTTTGTTAAAGAAGTATTTGAGAGTTGGGGCGGAAGCAGAAAAGGTTGATGTTGAAAGTTTACCTTCACTGCAATCAGACAGTGATGAAGCTAGATGGTTGGTAGACAACAGGAAAGTCTTTGTTGTTGGTAGCACTAGCTGCTGCTACCCGTGGAGTGCTGGCATTTTGAGAAAAGACATGTTTGGAAAGTTGGTTTTTGACCCAGCCATTCTTAAAGAATGCAGTGGTTTTTGTTTGTCTATTTTCTGATTTGTTTGTGTTTTGAACCCATTTGAGGAACAGAGGGAAATGTGCAATTAGTGTAGAAAATCTAACTGCTCATTTTAAATCAACACTTTTACTTTTAATACTTAAGTGCAAAAAATATCAGATACTTTGACTTTTACTCAAGTAAAATTACTAAAGGCAAAACAATTTTCTGGCAAGATACTTGTAGTTTTACACAAGTGTCACTTTGTGGTACTTAATTCAACTGGTTACACTGGCCTTAGCATACAGTACATGCACATGGTGCAAAGACGCTCTGAAAAATATGTTACTTCATATTACTTAAGTGCAAAAAATATCAGATACTTTAAGACTTTTACTCAAGTAATATTCCTAAAGGAGATTTTAACTTTTACCAAAATTTTTTGGTAAGATACTTGTATTTTTACACAAGTATCACTTTGTGGTACTTTATAAAACGCTGGTTACACCGGCCTTAACATACGGTACATGCACATGGTGCAAAGACGCTCGGAAAAATATGTTAGTACATGTTAACAGAGTAAGCAATTTGTGTGTGCATCTGCAAGCTTCTCAAATAATGATGACAATAATAAAATCTGTAACTATAGATCTTGTTTAACAGCTACTGTATAATTCAATCTAAGCAAAAATATCAAACTGGATTTTTTTAATATTGTCTTTCATAGTTTTATAATTGTTCTAGGCAGCGTTGTTATATTCACTCTCTTCTTACTGACTGCTGCTGTCTTAATGCACTAGAGCAGGAAAAAACCATAAGGGGGTGGGGGGCTGTATATAAATGGTAAATGGACTGTACATATCTAGTGCTTTTCTATCCATCCAGAACACTCAAAGTGTTTTACACTACAATCTGTGTCCTCATTTACCCATTCACACAGCACTCTATTGGGTCTCTACAAAGCTAACATATACAATCATCTATGGAGATTAATCAGTGCCAATCACATTCATACACTGATGGGACACACATCAGAGGCCTTAGGGGGTGAAGTGTCTTGCCCAAGGACAACAACTGAGACAGCTGGAATGGGTGATCGAACCGGCGACCTTCCAGTTCCAGGACGACTCTCCTAACCACTCTACCACAGCCGCCTGCAATATAGTTGTTTGCTATTTGGTCTGGGAGTATTAACATTTAACTTTTACTGCCAAAAGCAAGTTAAAACAAAGATTTCATTAATTTTTATATTGACAGCCCACCACCCCATTGTGTGTGTGTGTGTGTGTGTGTGTGTGTGTGTGTGTGTGTGTGTGTGTGTGTGTAGCGAAGAAATAAGTTTTTTGTTCATTTTTTAAAATCTGAATTAAAAAATAAATAACTTTTACCCAAATAAAACTATCCTCACCATTTACAGAGGCATGTAAACATAAACCATTTTAGTGAGCAAATGAAAACATATTTTAATAATTAGTAATTTCTTACTTTATTTAAATGATCACAACAGAAACTGTTCAAGCTATAATATTTGTGTGAGGTTTTTGGCAGAATAACCCAGGGTGCAGGCAAAAATCCAAAAAGGTAACAAAAAGGATTTATTATAAAACAAAGGAGGGCTGCAGTGGCAGCAAAAACTTACAGGAACTCTCAGAGGAACAGCTTGCACGAGGAAACATGGAGAGACACCACACTGACTGTGAAGACAGTCCAACGAACAGACAAACATTGAAGACAGGAAACAGAATATGAAGGTAAACTAATTAGGGACAACGAGAAACACCTGGAGCAGACACAAGAGGAAACAGGTGAGCATGGGCGGGGCAAGAGGAATAACAGCAGGGGAGAGATACACAGGGGAACACAGAAACACTGGAAAACCAAGGAGAATAAATACAGATCATGACAATTTGTACCACATCTGATTGTCTTTCTCCCATCAGCTGAAGAGTTGTGACCATCCAAGCTGTTCTTTTGTATTCTCTTTATTTTTGATGCTTGTTAAAAATGTCTAATTTGACTGGTTCAGACCTGTTGACAGAATTTTGGTGGGATGACCCCAAACACAAACAGACCTCCTGCATAACCCTCTTTCATTCAATAAATCCAATTGATTCTTCAGAGGGAACCCACAGCGAAAACTATAAACATCATCTCCTGTTTTGATTATTTATTGCTTTTACCAACTACATTTGCTGCTTTTTGCATGGTCTTAATCCATTATTAAGAGGACAACTTTTCTTTCATGGTTCACAGTCCAGAGAAACTCAGGTGTTATGGGAAGGTATATGGACCTAATGGATTTGAGACAATAAATAATAAACAAAGAGCACGAGTCTCCTCCTTTTAAAAGCAGGAGACAAAGAAAAAAGAAAAGGACAAATTAAATGAAAATGAAAACAAAAATTGTCAACTATCAAAGAAAGACATCCCATTAACTGGCAAAACTTTTTTTTCTAAAACTTTTTAAGAGAAAATCATTTGTTTACCAAAATGGTGTGAGGCAAATAAATAAAGCCACTAAATGAAGAGTGGTGGAGGCTACATATCCTCTGCTGGAATTCAAAGTAGCCACACTAAGGAATACAGTTTTATAAAAGGCCAATGAATGAATGCCTATCAATCAAAGCTTTTCAGGCCACAGTTTGAAACTGAAATAATCTTGTAGGAAAAATATGTGTTGTTCAAAATGGTATGTCCAAATAAACAGGAATACAACTGGATTTCTTCTTCAAAACTTTATTTTCAATCTTCTGACTCCAATCAGGTTCACAGTACAGCACCTAGCAGGCCTCAGCTTACGACCTTGAAAACAAAACAAAAAACACAGGAGCCCTGCTCTGAGCAGAGACTCTGCAACACTGACAACTTCTTTTTACTATAATAATAAATTCAGCTTCTAATGTTCATCTCTTCCTGGTTACAATCTGGAGGTGGTACCTTTTACATAAGATGTCAGAACATAACTCATTTGTGTTTAGACTAACAAAAGAACACATGATGACACACACCAACTCTTTCTCAGCTTTAATTTAAAGGCTGAAATGATCAGAAAGTATGAAATACAAAACTGCATCTAATATTCAATAAATCAGTCACAAAATGTCCTTTAATCTTATGTTAAAACAAAATGATTTCAGTTTATAAACTTTCATAGTGGCTCCATTGTTTTCAATCACAGTGCGTTGATTTAGCTGTGTTTAAACTTGAAGAAAAATTTAGGAAAACGGTGTCAAATTCCAATGAGAGGACCACAAAACATTTTGCAACTTTTATTATTTTAATCCTTCGTAATTGCCTGCCCTGGTTTTACACCTTTGTAACCATTTGAGATTGCAAGATGGGCATTTGTCTCAACAAGCACACCAAATATGTGGTTTCTAGCCAGTTTTGCAAATTTGTTCTGCTCTGGTGGTCATCTTGATTTGAAGATTATAAAACAACTGAATTTCCCTGCGCGGCACAATAACGATTGTTTCTATTCTATTCTATTCTATTCTATTCTATTCTAACTGCAGTGCATACAAAACTGAAATGTACTTTTATTTATTAATTTAATTTATGGATATCTGCAATAATATTCTAAGACATTTAAATAGTGATAAATCAGGTGAGCAGACTATAAGTCGTGAATAATATAGACCTAATCAGTGTTGCCAACTTAGCGACTTTGTCACTAGATCTAGCTATTTTGAAGACCCCTCTACCGACTTTTTTTTCCAAAAAGTGACTAGCGACAAATCTAGCGAATTCTTCTGGTGTTTTTTAGAGACTTTTAGGAGCTTTGGTGACAGCATTTTCCAAGCACATTTTTACCTTTCCTCCGCAAGCAGCGATTAGCCCCTCCCCCTTCCTAAAGCCGTCTGACTCAAGCCTTGTGCAGCATCCCCAAACCCTACTCCAACCCAGTGGCGGCTGGTCAATAG
>NW_013953063.1:159568-161700 GCF_001266775.1 Austrofundulus limnaeus
CTGCTAGCCACAAGACATTTGAGGAGAGATGACAAAAAGTTTCTTATGCTGATTATACATATAATGGACTAGTTATTTCTAAGAAATAAGAATATTTAGATTCACTTTAATTTCAAATTTCAAATATTTTCAATTTAAGTTCAAATCAATGTTCAGATTAATGCAGATGATTTTTAGTCAGTTACATTGCACTTAGGCGGCATGGTGGCTCAGTTGGTAGAGCTGATGCTTCTCAGCAAGAAGTAAAGGCAAAAGTAAAGGTGCTGGTTCAAATCCCGGTCGGGGGGCCTTTTTGGGTAGAGTTTGTAAGTTCTCTCTGTGCATGGGTGGGTTTTCTCTGGGCACTCCGGCTTCCTCCCACAGACCAAAAATATGACCATGTTCCAGAGTCATGAAGATATTTGCTTCTTTTACAGGAGAGCAAAATGTATATACATAAAATAAAATAAAACACTACATGGCATTATAATTTTGTTTTATTATTTTCATTTATTTAATAAATACACTGCCGTTAAACAACTTAGTGATGACTTTTTTTTTTAGATATGTCTGTTTTGGAGTTGTAGCACCCCCTGGAGAAAAATCCACAAGCCGCCACTGCCCCAACCCCTGGCTGAAGTCAGCTGAGAGGACCGCTAACCACTGCAAATGAATCACTCATGCGCGAAGCTGCCACTGTTCTGTCTGGTTTACAAAGCAGGATGTAATATTTACTGTAATGTTTTTTCTCTGATACTGTCTCTGTAAAATAAATCTCTGTGTTTGACTCAGTCACTTCTTCACCTCTTCCTCCCTGTGCTTCGTGACACCGAACCATCTGCAGATTAAATTTAAGATTCCCACAAATTTAATTTTACATGAATCTAAGCATTTAAGTCATAAAATTATTTTTATTTCATTAAGTTTAATTGAAGTTTTCTATTGAAGTTGTCTATTACTCAGATCACAATTAGTGACAAACATCCAACTATGCAAATTAGTTGATGACGTCATCTAGCGACTTCTAGTGACTTTTAGGACAGCCAATAGGGACTTTTCTTGCACAGGAGTTGGCAACACTGGACCAGATATTCACCTTCTCTCCTCGTTGGGACTTGAAGCCAGAAGAACCTGGTTTATAGAAGCTTCCATGATGTAATTTGGAAACCAGCATCTGTAGTTGTGATGCATCTACCCAACAAACATTGTAGTGTTACATAATCTTTTGTTTAGACATGAAATAATTAATTACAGCATAAAAAGTAATATTTCTTGAAAATACACCTGCAAAGAAAAAAAAAAACTATGCGAATCATCAAAAGTCAACACAGGAAGCATTTATCCAAGTGGTATTTTTTTATTTGAGCAAAGGCTACGTTCACACTGCAGGTAAATGCGACCCATTTCCAATTTTTTTATGACAGTCTGAATGAGACAAATCTGATTTTTTCAAATTCGACCCAGGCCGTTTCAGTATGTGGTTTTAAATCGGATATATATCTGATGTTTTCAAAGCGACTGCAGTGTGAACGCTCATGTCACATTCATCTGACTTTTTCATAGGAGGAGGGGGTGAAGGACCGATAAGACACTAACCTCAAGTCTCGCTGTTTAAATCTGTAGCTCCGTGTGTTTACAGCTCCAAAACACAAGTCCAGATGCTTCTTCTTTTTACTTTTCATTTTCCACGTAAATAGTATGATAATAGTGGTCCAGCCTGGGTCACGGAGAGTATCGATCCTAAAGTTCGATACTCGGTTGATACTTTTTTCCAGCTCGTAGTTTCGTTCAAAAAAAAAAAAGCTTCACTGGAGCAAAAAATCGGATTTGGGTCAAATTTGCCTGCAGTATGAACGTAGCCCTGGTCAGAGGCAGCTTCAGATATAAACACTGAACTAAAGAATCATGTCAGATAATTATTTAATCGGCTCTGATTAAACAACAACTTCTGATTCGATGTGCAAAATGTAGCATCCATGCTAGCTCTGTAAACAAACAAGCCGGCTGATGAGACGTCACGTCTTTTACTGCGCATGCGTGTCACATCAGTGCTGTGTAGTGTTCACACAGGAGTCTGATGCAGGTCTGATTTAAAATGTAATGTGAACGTTCACATTTAAAATGTAATGTGAACGTTCACATTTAAAATGTAA
>NW_013953063.1:162509-167455 GCF_001266775.1 Austrofundulus limnaeus
AATGTGACATGAGCGTTCACACTGCAGTCACTTTGAAAACATCAGATATATATCCGATTTAAAACCACATACTGAAACGGCCTGGGTCGGATTTGAAAAAATCAGATTTGTCTCGTTCAGACTGTCATAAAAAAATCGGATATGAGTCAGATGGGTCAAAAAAAATCGGATTTGGGTCGGATTTGCCTGCAGTATGAACGTAGCCCTGGTCAGAGGCAGGTTCAGATATAAACATTGAACTAAACAAGCATCTCAGATAATTGTTTAATCAGCTCTGATTAAACAACAACTTCAGATTTGACATGCAAAAAGTAGCATCCATGCTAACTCTGTAAACAAACAAGCCGGCTGATGAGACGTCACATCTTTTACTGCACATGCGTGTCACATCAGTGCAGTGTAGCGTTCACACAGGAGTCTGATGCAGGTCGCATTTAAAATGTAATGTGAACGCTCACACAAAAAGATCAGAAAAATATCTGAATTGAGCATTAAGACCTGCAGTGTGAACGTAGTCTAAGATAATGTCCCATTCTTTCACATGGAGGGGCGGGACTTAAAACTTGTGATGGAACCAGATGACAGGAAATGTTGGCCCCATTTTGGCTTCAGCTTTTATCTTCCCTTGGAGGTCAAGATAGAGCATATATTCAGTTTATGGGCTGGACCACAAACAGGTGGTCAAAAATCACACGAATTAAGTTCACACACATGTTGCTGTAAACTCTTCAAGACAAAGTAATTCCCCAAGTGTTTTAAAACAAAGTCAGTGGAAAGAAAGAAAAAAAATCTGGTGGTTTAAAAAAATTAAAAAATACAACTCCTGGGCATTTACACACAATTTGCAAATGCCACCCCCCCTCCCATTTCTTCAATATTTCTTGTCTTTTGTGACTTAAACTGTCTTCCTTAACATTTTCTAAATCATGTCTTCTAAATGCAGATGATTTTAAACAAAAGTCAGGGAGTAAATGCAGAAAAGGTC
Source organism: Austrofundulus limnaeus (assembly GCF_001266775.1). Classification (NCBI taxonomy): domain Eukaryota; kingdom Metazoa; phylum Chordata; class Actinopteri; order Cyprinodontiformes; family Rivulidae; genus Austrofundulus; species Austrofundulus limnaeus. The sequence goes on from NW_013953063.1 coordinate 163,495, forward strand.
CACAGTCCCCGCGGTGCCCGGCATGTTGAGGCTTAGTTTAGAGCACACACTCACACCAAGTTAACAAGTCAAAACCCTCTGAGCACAACAACTGTGATGCCTCATGTGGCAGGTTGCAAAAAGCTTTCATTTTTACTCCTGCTTCATTCTCCTCCTCTCCTCCACTGCTTTCTAAACTCCTTAACCTCCATTCTGCACTGCAGTACCCGCCATGTGCTCTCATCCCTCCATTCATCCATCCATAATCCTAAACACATTTCCCTCCTTCCTTCTAATCATCCCTTGCACCCACTTAGCTCTCCTCTGTGTTTCCATCCATGTATTCATTAGTGTTGTCATCAGAACTGAGATGTCAGGGCTACTTAGCTACCGACTGGCTAGACTGAATTCAATATTTGGATGTTATGAGCAGTTGTGACACTCACAGAGTGTTTTATGCTAGCTAAAATTTCATTTGAGCATCACTCATGGTTAGATAGATGAGAAGAACGCTGTGGTGAGATGTAGAACAAATGGGAGGAGTGATCAGGGAAGAAAATTTGAAGTAGAGAGCTGAGTGATGATGAAAGAGTGTATTATGTCCACAATCCAAGGCATAGTAAATACTACTTGTGGTTTAAAAAGCACCTTCTTTTTTTTACCGCAAGCAGTATTAATACTCAAGTACAAATAAAGAAAACCATCTGTTGTTTTTATTTTTATTTTTTGGTGTTTATGGGTTAACAGACTCAGAAATATAGTATGGTGTATGTGGAGTGTGGAGTGTTCAAACAAAAAACACAGTATATATGTATATCATGTACATACATACATACTTTTAACTTTGGTCAAATGTGAGAAATATACTGCTGGTATTTATTATTTACTCAAAGTTTTTAATGAGAAGCTGCTCTTTTCTGACTGGGGGTCTGATCTTCTCATGAGAGCATGAGGGCAACAGTTATGAAATTATTGCATAATTCTTGCAAGTATGCAATTATTTAATTGCACCAAATAAATTTACATGTCATCCTAATATTCTGCTGTCATCATTTCAACAGGCTAGGTCTCTGTTAAACACGTTCAGTTGTAGCTTTTTGAGTAAAAAGAGCTATGGTAGAAAAAACCCTTAAAGGCTGTAGAAAAGACAAAGATGAGGGTTTTTTAATACAGAGCCAGGTTTAACAGTTCCATCTATCACTGTTGATGGAGGTGTAGGATCCAGAATATAAAATGTTCTTGAGGAACTTGAAGGAATTAAACCGATTGATTTAAACAAAACAAAAGAATCAAACTTACAGACAAACTTACAGAATCTCAGGAGGGAAACACAATAGAACACCGAGGCTGTGGCATGTGACCAATGCAGAGTGGATGTGAAGGTGAATATGTGGAGCTAAAGATGAGTGGGAGATTAAGGAACAGGGGCCTCATGTATAAACGGTGCGTACGTATAAAAAAGTTGTGTGCGCCAGGTTCTACGCCCACGTTGTGATGTATAAAAACCAACGTTGCGTGAAAGTCTGCGTATATTTACGCACACTTTTCACCTGCCGTGAGAATGTGCAGCAGCCACGCAAAGTTTTTCAGCCGACAGTTTTAACTCACAAAGTCACAAATCTGACCTGAATCCACAGAAATGTGATTTTGTTGTGTTTTCTGGATGTAAGGAGCGTCTGAACATGGTGTCAGATTTTTTTTTGGTTTGAGTTTTTATTGTTTAAACTCGAACGATCGTGAAACTGAACCCGGGGACTGAAAATTATTTAACCTCAGACAAGAAAATAGATCAGCCTAAAAATGATCAAAAGAACCTCAGTCCAGTCTGTTTTTATGTTTTTGTCACATAGTTGAAAACCTTTTGGGTCCCGGACCAGCAAAACCCGACACATTACGTGCGGCATAATTTTTTTTTAAATTTTAAAATTTAAAAAATGCTGAAGAGAGGGAGCAAAATCGGATGCAAATGGCAGCTCACTGTAAGGTAAGAATAATTATTTTTTTTCTGTTTGTAAACTTCTGGATGATGCTAAATGTTGAACTGTGGCCGTAGCGCAGCAGGCTCGTACTTTGGGTAGCTCGTGCCAGGCACGCATGCACCCTCGCCAGCTGGGAAGCTGTTCATATGTGTCAACCCCTTTGGACATTTACCTGTCTAATGAGCCTCAAAAATCTATATTTTTTGCTAAAAATCCATACGTTACCACATGTACCCACTCGTAGGGGTTGGGGTCTGTACGTGGAGATGACAGCGCCTGCTGTAACGCAGGAGGAAAAGAGAGAGGAAAAAGTGGATAACTTGATGTTTTTTTTTTTAATTTATTTATTTTAACATCTGTTCAACGTCGTGTTCAACTAAATAGACAACAACTAAACAGGCTTCAACATCATATTGTCTGTAAATTTCAGGAAAATCTCAGGCTTTGGTTATCCCGTGCGAATGCACCACATAAAATATCACCCCACTACTTATTTAGACAGTTTTCTCACTCATTCTCCATTTAGTTTATATTTTCCCTGCATCTAAAAATAATTTCTGATCCTACAGAGAGGAATCTGAGGAGAATCTCATGCGCTGGACACATTTACATCTATTTTACACATTTAAATGGAGGCGTGTCAGGGGAGGTTTCTCATGTGCACTAAGTTCCACGTTCATTGGGACGTATAAAGGAAAGGTGCGCAGGAACCTGTGTACGCATGGATTTATACATCTGAATATTTTGTTGCGCCGCACATTTCTAAATTTGTCCGTACGTCAACTTTTAGTGTGAAAGCTGCGCAATCCTTTATGCATGAGGTCCCTGGTGAGGTGGATGTGACAAAGTTTGACTGGAACAACACAGAGACTGACTGAAGGTAAAGGAGAAATGGCACAGGGGACATTGTGAAGCTAAACAGGGTGAATAGCAAACCTAACTTAATCTAAACTAAACTAACAATCACTCCTTTTAGCTTTATATCATGTCACTCCCTCGTCAAAAATATATCCAGTCTGTCGCTTTGACTTGTTCATGCATGTTTGAGCAATCCTTGACTCTCCTGTGGTAGCCTCAATACTTGCTCATTCAAAGCACCGCCTACTTACACAAAGCTCCTCCCTGGAGTTCAGTCTGCAGCCGAGCTCCTGCTCCACAGATCACCCCTCCCCCATGTCTCCCCCACAAAGCTCTACCAGACCTGGTGGAACCGCACAGCTTGTAATACTTACTACTTCTCAGTCCTTTTGGATTAAACAATGCCTTCATTGAGGAAATGTATTTTTGCATACCAAGGAGACCACCCTCTTACATGATTCCTATGGATGACACGGTTTGTCAAAAAATATGGAGCTAGATGGGTCTCAATATCTTCAATCGTGCACAGCAGAGGTGTAGTCAAGACCGGCTGTTCTGAGACCAAGACCAAGACCAAGACCGGACGCTTCGAGACCAAGACCAAGACCTGGGGTCAGATTTATAAAGGATTGTGTGGAAACCATACTAAAAGTGAACGTACGGCCAAAAGGCAGAAATGGCGTACGCCAACAAAAATTCCGATTTATAAAACGGTACGTACGCATGTTTCTGCACATCTTTCCTTTATAAATCACAGCCGCACGTCAGAGTTTGCGCACGAGGTCCCGCCTCAGGTTCTACCCTCTACACGCCCACATTCAACCATAAACAGTCAATGTAAAGTACCTCATGAATGTTAAGATGTATTTAAATCAGTCAGATGATCAATGCCAACATTAGTGATTGGTTCAGACACTCCGTCGTGTGTCTGGAGGATGACAGGTGCTGACTGACAGCTGCTCACGTGAACAGAATGTCTGTAATTGACACAGATTTTCCCTCATTTTGCTTTAGAGTAATCTAACGATTTTTATAAAAATAACTCAGCTTCAAATTAATTTTCTCCCAGAGCCTGCAGAATGATAAAAATTAAATTAAATAAGTCAGATAAAATTAGAAATAAGTTCACCGCTCTTCTCCTCATC
>NW_013953063.1:168414-171307 GCF_001266775.1 Austrofundulus limnaeus
ATTCTCTGCCCCTTATTTTCAAAAAAAAAATAGGCTACTAGATTATTTCACACATTCTTAAAACCAATAAATATAGTAGTTCAATTTCAACTGAAGATTTTCACAATCTTGACATTTCTCTGAGAATAATTTCGAATATGATCATATATTTAAATATATATTCTGTGTGTGACTGCTTGTGTTTTTCTAAATACAGGATCAACAAAATCCTCTGAGAGACTCTTCAGATTTACTTTAATCAGATGTTTGATATCTAAATTTTAGGCCCAGCTTTGAGGACATATATTTTTCACAATTAATTCTTCAAAGTATTAATATTTCCTGCAAGTCTGATAAATACAGCCCCTGGTCTTTGATTTTAATTTTGACATGAACGTTCAAAACTTTTCCACTGAACTTTAAAATGTTTGGATAATCCCTTTATTAAATAGAGTCCATACAGTTGATCAGTTTCATCTAATGCTTCGTGCCACTCTTCCCCCTGAGGACAGGACATCATCACCATCCGGTTGTGTCTTTTATGAAAATCATCACCTGTGCAACAAGTGAAACTCTTCTCTGGGATGTGTCTCGCGCTACCATTGCTTTCTTTTTAATGATGAACCAAGCWGCACGCAGTTCTGTGTGGGTCCGTGTGTGTGTGTGCGTACGTGCGCTCGCAGCAAAGGTTCTTTGTGGGTTCGTGACCCCCATTGTCTGGCCCAGGCTTATAAACTGCATGATAAACTAAACACATACGTTTGTTTGCCTCTGTGTCTCACAATAAGTCCTTCACTGGTTTGTTGTATTTTGCGCATTTGCCATCAAAACACACCACAAATCCAACCAATGATTCATTTCCTCATTAACCTGAAGAAATTTATAGTTATTATAGATTAGTACTGATGTTAGAAAACCACACCAGAGTATTAGGGCTTCCTTTTTATAATACTTGTATAATGTTTGATCTATTATGTGTTAATTGAAATAGAATAGATATGTGTCCGAATCATAACAACACATAAGTGAACCGTTTTAAAACATTAGATTGAGGTCTTTGTCTGAATGCCTGTGATTCAGTCGTAGGTCAGTAGGGGGCGAACTCAGGCATTGAAGAATCGTGTATAAAAACATGCACTTCCTGACTTTGTGTCCAGTGTGGTTTTGCTTGTCAGCCCGGTGACAAATACAGTAAAACTCACTCAGATCCAGAATTCTGGTGTTGTATGACTTATTCCTTTTACAGATCAATTTCTTTAACTATTGTGTTTTAATCTGACTTCAGTTGATATTGAACACATATTTCTTACAAACCTTTGAATCAGGTACCAAGGCAGTGACGTAAATTCACCACTTTTGAAGCTTCGGGCGTCACTGATCACATGACTTTTACCAAACGAATCAAGCTCCGACAMAGTGCTTCTGAAACAGTGTGTTGTTTTTTTCAATACATGCACTGAAGCTTCAGCTTCAAACTGCCCATCACTACTGGATTCCTTGGTACCTCCCTCCATGGCAGTTGCCTCTACAGAACCTGTAAGAAAAGAAAATATTATTTCAACAACAATTTTAAGTCAATTTATCACTGGACTTAATGCTCACCTCGTTCCTCTTGCTTTGCAGCTTTGGATGATCTCGTAGCTCCTGTACATATCACTGTCACCTGTAAATAAATCACTTACCTTTTGTATTTGGCCTTTGGCTCTGTTTCTGTTCCGCTCGTCCCTGGACACTAACTGGTTCATGTCACAAAGTTGCACACAGTTAACAATTGAAGCGTTACAGTTTGTCATTGATACACATCAACATGTTTATTAATGTTTCATTTATAATGTTTCATAAGCAACTCTAAACAGGTGGGTTTTAAGTCTTGATTTAAAGGATTTGAGTTTCGGCAGTTTTACAGTTTTCTGGGAATTTGTTCCAGATTTGTGGTTCATAAAAGCTGAATGCTGCTTCTCCATGTTTGGTTCTGGTTCTGGGGATGCAGAGCAGACCAGAACCAGAAGACCTGAGTGTTCTGGTAGGTTGATACAACAGCAGATCTTAAATGTGTTGTGGTGCTAAGCCATTAAGTGATTTATCAACTAACCAAGCCAAGCTAGCCAAGCTGGAAGCCAGTTTAAAACTGAACTCTTTAAGCGCTTTTCAAGCACCATGCACACTGAAGGGGGGGAATAAGGGAAATCTGTTTGTTTGTATTTTTTTGTATTGTTGTATTTTGTTTTTTCTGTTTTTTTTTGTAAATATATTTGAGGAAAAAACTTCACTCCATTGTTTGTGCTCACTTTAATTTAATTATTTTGTTACTTAGTATTTTGTTAAAGTTAACAGGGTGTGTATTTGTAATTTCTTTATATTTTACATGTCCTGGTGTGTTCGGTAAACAAACAAATCTAAACCATATTATAAAACAAATCTAAACCATATTATAAAACTAACAGTTAAAATATCATTTGGTTAAAAACATCCTACTTGCCAGGAGGGATATCTGGCTGGCACCCAAATTAACTATTCAAATTATCATCAATAAAACATCAAAATACCAGTACCGTCACATCTGTTTTTATGTCTTGAAGATTTGAAGTCATGGATGGCCCAAAATTTCCTGAAACTTAATGATGATAAGATGGAGGAGCTGTTTTTTTGGTAGATCCAGTAAAGATCCCATGACCCATGCTGGCTCTTTGGCACAGTATGTAAAACCGACCATCATGAATCTAGGGGTCAAGATGGATTCTGATTTCAAGCTGGAAGCTCACATTAAAGCTGTTGTTAAATCCAGCTTTTTTCACTTAAGGCAGCTGGCCAAAGTAAGACCCATTCTCTCTAAACAACACTTTGAAATATTAATCCATGCTTTTGTAACCACATGGCTGGATTACTGAAATGCTCTCTATTTAGGAGTCAGTGA
>NW_013953063.1:177676-180054 GCF_001266775.1 Austrofundulus limnaeus
CCCTTTGTACGAACAAAAGTAAGAGAAATTTAGGATAAGAATACGAACATGTTCTTGCATGAGGCCCAATGTGACTAAAGATGGATGAATTTCTCTAGGTCTTGCTGAAACATTAGTCCTTTAATCCTGGAAAGTTCAGGACATTGTTTAAACATTTCAAAAAATGTATGTTGAAAAGTAGCTCTAACACTTTTTACATGATTATAAAACTTAATAGATTGCCAATATTACTGTAAGTAGTTTTTGTGTAAAGTAAGCAGTTAAAAATAATGGATGGATGGAATTTTTTACTTAGTTTTTTGAAAAAAAATTATAAGGTTTTTAATAATTCTAATAGCTAGGAAAATTCTAAATGAGGACCAACAATTTTTTTAAGGGTTGGGGTGAGGGACATTGTCCCTCCTGGCCACCCCTGCTTGTGGCGCCCCTGGTGATTGACATATGTTCCACAGATGAATGACAGTTTGAGCCGCAGCAGTGAACATCTCTGTGTTAGATGTCAGAAACAAACAGATTTAGCTTATGTGGCTCTAGTAGAAACAAAACATTTCTAATTTATCATGGTTGAGTTATTAAGCGCCACAGAGACGATTTTTCCCCCTGATGCCAGGTCCGCTCCACGGCATGCCAGCTGATCAGCTGACTGGTGTGCGGGAAAGAAGATGTTTTGTCCACCGGAGAAATCCTCAGTAGACTCTGCCAGTCCACCCCTGGAGCAGACAGACATTATGGCTGAACGTAGCGGGGCAAGGTTTGAAGGCTGGTCGTGAGAAAGCCTCAAGCTCCGAGGAAAAGCGGCAAGAGGCTCCAGCAGCACGGACTGTTCAGAAACAATTTGGGACAAAAAATAAATAATAAATAGGCTATTTTATGAAGAGATGAAGTTGTGTTTTAGACTGAACATTGCTCACAGATCTACTTTGACACAAAGTTCAGCCATGCCTGGTTATGAATGACAGCTTACAGCTGACAGCCGCTCTCCTCTCTTCCTGGTTCTGCGCAGTGGCGCAGCATATGTGCGGCAGAAGATCAAAGGGAATTAAGTTTTTGCATCTTTTTTTTGTTTTGTTGCTGACAAAAACTATTGCGGTCTCGGCCGGCCTTGACCAAAATTGTCGAGACCCAGAGCAACGAGACCAAGACCAAGACCAAGGCCTAACAGTCCGAGCCCGAGACTGAGCCCAAGACCAGAAAAAAACGCATCGAGACCGGTCTCGAGCCCTCCACCACTGACGCACAGAAAACAATTCATGAGTGCACAGAATGGTTCGCATGTGCACAGAACAATTCATACATGCACAGAACATTTCACGTGTGCACAGGAAGTTCCATGTGCACAAAAGAGTTCATACATGCACAGCACAAAATTTACAAATGGCTCAACCCACATGTGCCTTTTTTTCAACAGGAAATGATCTCCAACCAATCACAAAGCTTCCTTGTATTCAGCCAATCATAAGGGCTTTCCCCATGTAGGGGAGGATTCACTTATAAGCCAACCACAATAATCACTCAAACCCTGTGATGTCCATGTAAATTTGAAGCAGTAAACAGTTGAGAACTTCATCATGGCTTCTGGCAACGACAGGGGAGTGGTTAGTGAAACATCTGTGTTAATATGTTTAGCTGCTTATCCCTTTGTTAGGAGAAGTTTAGTTAATATGTTGAACGCTTAATTAGTGCAACTATCGACACGTTACACTGGCAAGTTACGTTAGCACGTTTTCTGACTGCATGCCACCAAAGGTGCTACGTTAGCATCTCTGGCCAGTATCTTTCCATAAAGTTTAATTTCTTTTGAATAAAGTGACTTTTTGATAGGGTCTAGCGCCCCAAGCTGAGGTAGCATGTAGTCTTTGTTTTCCCTCACACAAAGAGGGAAAAAAAGACAAAAACAAGGGGACGTTGAGCCCTGCCTGCATTCACTACATACAGCGGGTAAACTAAGTATTGAACACGTCACCATTTTTCTCAGTAAATATATTACTAGGGGAGCTAATGACATGAAATTTTCACCAGATGTTGGTAACAACCCAAGTGATCCATACTTAAAAGAAATCAAACCATAAATATACAGAAATGAAGTTATTTGTAATAATGTGGAATGGCACAGGGAAAAAGTATTGAACACGCTTACTGAAATTTATCTAATACTTTGTACAAAAGCCTTTGTTGTCAATGACAGCTTCAAGATGCCTCCTGTATGGAGAAACTAGTGGCATGCATTGCTCAGGTGTGATTTTGGCCCATTCTTCCACAGAAACAGTCTTCAAATCTTGAAGCTTTCGTGGACCTCTTCTATGAACTCTGATCTTTAGTTCTTTCCATAGATTTTCTGTTGGATTCAGGTCAGGTGATTGGCTGGACCATTCCAGCAG
>NW_013953063.1:180854-183187 GCF_001266775.1 Austrofundulus limnaeus
CCCTTTCTTCATGTGTTCAATACTTTTTCCCTGTGCCATTCCACATTATTACAAATAACTTCATTTCTGGACATTTATGGTTTGATTTCTTTATATGCATGGATCACTTGGGTTGTTACTGACATCTGGTGAAAATTTCATGTCATTAGCACCTCTAGTAATATATTTACTGAAAAAAATGGTGACGTGTTCAATACTTATTTTACCCGCTGTACACACGACACGACACCTAAGAACCACAGCATCCAAACCAATAAGTCAGGTGATGGGACACACCCTCTATGAACAATAGAGCTAATCAAGCCTATTTTTAAGCGATGGCCCTCTTTTGCATGTGACTGACCTCTTTGTCCATCATGTGGAGGCAGTGCTCTTAAGGCTGAGTTCACCTGAAACTCGTCTGACTGAAGAAGTCTCTTGGATTAGAGACGAAACATTTCACTAAAGAAGAACCCATCCAGAGGACCTACTTATTTTTTTCTTTTTGATCATGTGTCGATAATTGCAATAATTAGGCGTTCAACATATTAACTAAACAACTTCTCCTTCCAAAGGGATAAGCAGCTAAACATATTAAGACAGATGTTTCAATAACCACTCCCGTCATTGCCAGAAGCCATGACGAAGTTCTCAACTGTTTACTGCTTTAAATTTACACCAATATCACGGTGTTTGAATAATTATTGTGATTGGCTTATACGTGAATACTGCCCCCATGTGGGGAAAGCTCTTATGATTGGCTGAATACAAGGAAGCTTTGTGATTGGTTGGATATCATTTCCTGTTGAAAAAAAGGTGGGTTGAGCCACATCAGGGGGGTCTCAAAATTCACACACAAATGCAGAGGTCACAGAGTGCCAGCACTTTGTAAATAAAGATATATTTGTGAATAAATTAGAAATGCATGTTTGAATCTATTCATGTGCATGTGTGAACTGTTCTGTGCACGTATGAGTCTGGTCCTGTGCATTTGAATGTTTTTTACTGTACCTGTATGAACTCTTTTTTGCACATGTGAAACTTCCTGTGCAGACATGAATTGGTTTCTGTGCATGCACAAATTGTTCTGTGCATGCATGAATTGATCTGTGCACATGTGAAACTTTCTGTGTGCTCATGAATTGTTTTCTGTGCACGCACAAATTGTTCTGTGCGCAATGAAGATATTGAGACCCATCTAGCTCCATCCAAAATGGTTGGACTTCATTATTGTAAACAACCCTCCTCTGTGGGATCATTTGAATAAAGTTAAACTGTAACCCGATTTGCCATTTTCCAAGACCAATATTGTATAATGTTGCTTTATTATTGGTTTTACAACAAAGCACAACGCTCCTACAAAAGGTTGTAAATGTTTTAAAGATGTGCTGAAGTGGGAGTGTCAGAAACTGTAAGAAACGGAAGAAAACAGAGTCTAATTTCAAGGCATTTAAGTAGATTATGATGAAAGTCAAATTTACTTTTAATATGTACAGCATTTTCATAACAACTGGTGGTAACATAGTTACTTATTTGTGGTTTAGAATTAATTATGTGCTTGGAAAATAATGCCACTCCTTTAAAATGCTAAGAATTATAAAAAAAATTAACAAAATGCAGAGCTCATGACACTAACTTTTCAAATATTTTATTTTATTTATAACAGAAGGAAATTATAACCAGCTAAGGACTATTGTTGGTGCAAAAAATACAAAATATATAAACTGAGCACAAATTTTGTCTTCACAACTAGCTGTTGTCAACGCAGGGCCCAAGGTTACTATGCCACTCATATTGGTTGTGTAGAAAGTTGTTTTCAGTGTTTAGCTCAATGTCTGTAAGACCGACTAGTTAAAGCCAACACTGTATGTAATGAGATTGGTTTGGCAGCACGACGGCTCAGTGGTTAGCACCGATGCCCCACAGCAAAAAGGTCCTGGGTTTGATCCCCGGTTCTGACCTGGGGTCTTTCTGTGCGGAGTTTGCATGTTCTCCTTGTGCTTGTGTGAGTTTTCCTTGGTACGCCGGTTTCCCCCACCCGACAAAAACATGTATAATAGGTTGCCTTCAGGCCCAGGCCTCCCTTGAAAAAGAGATCTGAGATCTCAACGGGACTTGCCTGGTTAAAGAACGGTGAATAAATAAATTAAAAATTAAAAATCGGAGTACGGACTGCTGGTGTGAGCATGAAGAGTTGTTCGCTAGTGGATAAATGCACACACACAATAAACGATGATACCGGGTCCTCACAGAAACACAGCCTTCTGAGACAAACAGCACAACTGCAGCCCACACACACACACGCGCGCGCACACACACACACACACACACACACACACACACACACACACACA
>NW_013953063.1:183964-185813 GCF_001266775.1 Austrofundulus limnaeus
CCAACAGGACCACATCATCCGCAAAAAGCAGAGATGCGATCCTAAGACCACCAAAACGGATCCCCTCAACACCTCGGCTGCGCCTAGAAATTCTGTCCATGAAACTAATGAACAGAATCGGTGACAAAGGGCAGCCTTGGCGGAGTCCAACTCTCACCGGAAACGGGCCCGAATAACTGCCGGCAATGCGGACCAGACTCTGACACCAGTCGTACAAGGACCTGATGGGGGCAACAAGTATGCCCACTCCTGCCCGGCGCCTCTCACCGCAGGCAACTCCAGAGTGGAAGTACGTCCAGCCCCTCTCAAGGARACTGGTTCCAGAACCAGAGCCATGCGTCGAGGTGAGACCGACAATTTCCAGCCGAAACCTCTCAGCCTCACACACTAGCTCCGGCTCCTTCCCCACCAGAGAGGTGACGTTCCCAAGAGCCAGCTTCTGCAGCCGAGGATCACACCGCCAGGGTCCCCTCCTTCGGCCGCCGCCCATTACACACTGCACCCGACCCCTTTGGCCTCTCCTACAGGTGGTGAGCCCGTTGGAAAGGGGACCCACGTCTCCTCTTTGGGCTGAGCCTGGCCGGGCTCCGTGGGTGAAAGCCCGGCCACCATGCTCTCGCCATCGTGCCCCACCTCCAGGCCTGGCTCCAGAGGGGGGCCCCGGTGACCCGCGTCCRGGCGAGGGAACGCCAGATCCAATTTTATTAATCATCATAAGGGGTCTTATACATACATCTAAACCTAACTAGTAAAACACAGCAAAGCTGCAATCAAAGTGAGGACATTGAAGAGGTCCTCACACTACATCAAAGACCTCACTTTGATAGTAACTATGGCGCAAATGGTCTTCACTCTGTAGTAAAAACAAGTACATGTACACACACACACAAACACACACACACACACACACACACACACACACACACACACACACACACACACACACACACACACACCCACACACACACACACACACACACACACAATCACCCTTTTGCTTTTGGTGGTGGGCAGTAATGAAAAGTAGATGAAATTGTGCACCCTCCAGTGTTGTGTAAAGTGATTCATATGAATAAAAATGCTGCATTATAGCACAGTTAATAGAACTCCCTGTGCTGAACTGAGTTTTTCTGTTTTCTCGTTCACACTTAGAGAACAGCAGCAGGCTGGCTGAGTGTGTCTGCTTTTAATTAGTCTGTTGGTGTTTATAAAGGTAGAAGACAATGGTGTTGGTATGAAGAGATTTGTGTTCCTATGTGCTGCATCTATGACTACATGCACTAGCAGTTCACAGTGCTGTACCTTGATTTTTTTTTAAAAACTAAGTTGCAAAACTTGAGTAACTCAAAGGGATCTACAGCTTAAGATTTTCAGCAAAGCAACAAACATTTCCTCCCCCAGACTCCTTTAACCATGTCAACTAAAACAGAGATCATGACAGGTCATTTTCTAACCCCTCATTCTCTGAACAACTTCAGCAGATCTGATATATTTATTATCTTTCTTTCCAGATATACTGCACCCCCCCCCCCCACACACACACACACACACACACACACACACACACACACACACACACACACACACACACACACACACACACACATTTGTTCTTGAACCCCATGGGGATCTTCCATTGATTTCCTTTCATTTTTTTTTAGACTTGATAGCCAAATGCTGACCATTTACCCTAAAATTAACCCATGGGGACCTGGCATTGCTCCCCGCAATTCACTTCGGTCCCCATGAAACTGCCTTTTTTTGGGGAAAATTTTCCCCACCTTGTAGGAAAAAGCCCGTACACACACACACACACCCACACACACACACACACACACACACACACACA
>NW_013953063.1:186727-190912 GCF_001266775.1 Austrofundulus limnaeus
CAAATAAATAAATCATACTGATAGTAAATGCACAGAGGGGATAATAATAATATGTGTGCATCTGCACTATTAATATTATTCTTTTAAATTTACTATTACCTTAATTTTCGGTCTGTAAAATAACAGGTAAGGTTCAAGACAGGATCACGTGCAGGTCTGTTGTGAGGAATTTTTTTATTAATATAGTACATGTATTAAAAATGAACTGAATGATTCAATGAACAAATCTTTTTCATGAATCTTTTTAATGAACTGATTCTAATGATTTAGTTCACAAAAATGAACTGTTTGTCCCATCACTACTCCCCAAGCTGAGCTTCCTCATCACAGAACACACACACCCACCTGGCCCTGTGCTGAAATGGGCGGGACAGAAGCAGAAGGATGTTCTTAAAGAGACAGAGGCCAATTTCAAGGCATTTCTAAACAGATATGATGAGAAGTCATGTTTATTTTCTATTTAAACATACGACAGTTACTTTATTATGGTATAGAATTTAAATATATATCTGAGAAACACATAATATTGCCCCTTTAACAGGTTGTATGAAGCTGTTGAAGAAATGGAAAAAAGTATTTTTCAGGACCTGTTCAGTTCCAGATGTTATTTGTTTCCATCAGGAGATCCTGGGTGGGAGACAGCAGGTAGGGATTTACTCAGGAAACAGTCTGTTCTAGGAAAACAAAAAGTTGTGTGAGGGAACAACAGTGAAGAATATTTGTACAACATTTTTACATAGTTTCACAACAATCACGCGGGGGGGGGGGGGGGCACAGTTCAGTGGTCTCACAAATATGGGCAGTACAGCCTAAAATATCTGGAGCCTCAATTAGCTGTAATGATCCACAGCTGAGCTAGAGGTCAGTGGGCCCGGTACCTGCCCCAAGACCCACCCAGTCCAGCTCACCCTGCAGAGGAGAGCATTAGTGGAGGAAAAACCCAACAACAGCGGAGCAGAACCCAAAGTCCGGACACATCCCAGCTTGTCTGAGGACTTCTTACATGAGAGCGTTTGATAGTTTTTGAGTCTGAACAAAGTTCAGTCAGCAGGGTTAGAGAGTTCAGAAAATATTATTGATAATTCAGTTCAGTCTGTTTGGATTTGTCCATCCCAAACCTGGACATGGACCTGAAGCCAGACCTGGACCTGAAGCTGTACCTGGACCTGTAAACAATCTTGTGATTTCAGCAGAGAAACCAGAACAAAGGACAACAATGAATAGTTCAAACTTATCAAGCTAAATGTATAAAACTGATGTTCAGGTTAATATTTTACTGAGCTCTGACTGTTGTAAAATAGTTAGTGCTCTCTAATACAGGGCTCTGGACTACCTTTTTGCACTAGTTGCACCAGTGATCCTAACATTTTTTCTTAGGTGCACCAACACAAAAGTTAGGTGCACCCAAATTTTCAACCACGTCGCATTTAACATCAGAGTTTTACAGGATATTTTTAAATCACTGTTTATTAAGGCAACATTAACTAAAAAATAATTAGTTAACAATCTAGTAAACATGAAGTTATTTATTTGAACCAGAATTGTACAAGACCTATAACTTACTGAATAGTATGTGATTCTATAAAATTCTAAGTGCAAATGTTTAAGATGTAGGAAGTAGACTTATGTAAAATAAGCCTTCTTACATACTTCTCATAATTTAGTTATGAGAGAAGTTTTTACCAAGGTATTTTCCTCATTACTTTAATATTTTTGACTGTGCAAAGTGAAAAGTGACACAATAAGGGAACGTTCAGATGAGTTCAAGTTGATTCATAAAAGATTATGCAATCATTTATTTACACAAATTGAACAGATCATAAGTACACCTGATTGTGGTTATTCCTATAACAAGCGTCAGAGTTAAAATGAGGTAAAACTCGCGTCCGAATTTCAATACACATTAAACTCAGATTACTTAAATAGAACAGTAAAACGTCAGTTTTGATGTTAACAACCAAACAATTTTACTGGCACTTTTAACTTAAGTTTGGCAGATAAAGAATAAGAAAAGGGGTGAAAATAAGGTTAGTGTTTCTGCTTTTATTTTGTTAAGAGTATCAACTGGATCAGCAAGTCCCCTCTGCGCTGAGCCCTCCACATGACACGTCACCCAGAACACGATAGCGTTTACCTGTTGCTGGCTTCTTTACCACACCCCGGGCAAATACTGCCTCACTTCAGACCAGTCAGGGAACGTGTCGCTCGGCCCGCTCACTGTTCCTTGGCGAAAAGTGTTATTTAGGCAACTTTCGTCTGCTTCGAACTTCGCCAGAAAGATTCAAGCTGACGTATCCGGTTCGTCCTTCAAAATAAAAGTTCTCTCCTCGGGAGTTGAAAAACTTAGAGACCTGAGTCTCAGGGTGGACAGTAGCGGCGTGCCACTGTCCAGGCCGTCAGATCTCCCCTAATTGGCTTATGGGCGAGACCTAMGGCCGAGCTGGTTCCTCCGAAGAGAAATCAGCCTGTCTTCCCGTTTCGGCATCCAGGAAGAAGAGTTCCGTCTCTCAAAGTCGTCCGTGTTAGTAAAGAAGCGGACGAATTTGGTTCCGCCCTCAGGCTTAGAATGAGTCAGAGAAAGGAAAGGAAGATAAGGCTTTGCCAGTGGCGCCAGTGCAAGGACAAATTCTGTGGTTGTTTTAACAGAAATTTGATAATATCTTCTTTAGCTTTCTTTCTGATAGACTAAGAGAAATCACTGTAAAACATTTATGATGATTAATTAACATTTCTGTTTAAATAATCAGTCTGAAACTTTTGTTGGTCCAGATAAATGAAAGATTTTCTCAAGAAAACTCAAAATTATTTTACTGATGTTTCCAGTAAAATAAAAACAGTGATTTATATAAAAACACAATGAAAACATGGTGATGATTTTCTCTGTGTCTTTTATATCATTAACTAATCTTTTAGGCACGATAAAAGAGTAGAAGTGATTCCACCTTCTTTGTGACAGTCATTATATGATTAACAAATGCATAAACATTCTTAGTTAAACAACAAATGAATCACGAACAGAAAAGATTGTTCTGTTCATATTTGAATAAGAGAACTGAGAAGTTCTCTTCTAGGTTGAAATGACCTGTCATGGCCTAAAATAGAGTTCAGTGTTCTGCCTTCTGCCAGGCCATTCCGAGACCTGCTTTGAGGCAGTAAATCTTGTTTCTTCACTCGAGGTGACCCCTACAAACACCCGCGTAATTTACACGGGGGATGGGGGGGTTATAACCCCCCCAATAATTTGATCCAGTCATAACTACCCCCCCCAATAAAATTGCATCATTTAAGTATACATATATTACATCAATAATTGATTTTCTTTATTCTTTTACATTTTTTAGTAAAATTGCTGCGTGTTTTAATGCAACCCCCCCCCCCCCACCCCCTCCCCTGCAAAAAACTTGGTATCACCCACCCTCTGTCTGTACAAGTGGCCCGGCCGCTGCTGCACCGATTATGAGGAAGCAGCTCGAGTGAGTGTGAGTGTGGTTCAAAGGAAATGAGAAGAGTGCCCAAAAGBGGACAACCAACAGTTTTTAATTGTTGGTCAACTACACCCCGTTGTAAAAACAGAAAACATCAAAATAAGGTAAATTGATGATTTGTTTACTCTATGCTGCTACTGTATGTAGCAGACACAGTGTTTTGGCTAGCTCCGTTACTACTACTCTTCACCTAAACTGACCAAGTCAAAAGAAAAATAAGATAAACATAGATATTTGTGCACACGCTGCACTGCAGCCGTGCAAAAGATGCACAAGCAAAGGCTGATGGATTTACATCATAATTAAAAATGGTTGGTTCTTTAGTTCAGTGAAAATCAAAGCATTTAATCTTAAAGAAAGCTAAACGCATTAAAAGTTCATTCAGATCACCACATTCATCTCACTGCAGCTGCCATGAGTCCAGTTCTACATGTAGACAGAAAAAGGTTTTGTTCAGTTAATCTGGAAAATATCTACTGGTGCCAGACGTAGTAAATAAAAAAAGCTTCTTCTTTTTTATATAATCTGTGCCGATCACAAACATAAACCTGTGGGTTTTTTAAAGGTGCAAAATTAACAATCAATAAATCATAGCAATTAATCACAGGTGCACCATTATTTATTGAACTGTTCTATTTGTCTGAAAATTTACGTAATGTGCAACATTATATAAACTAAACTCATTAAACAAGAATATAGG
>NW_013953063.1:192436-194381 GCF_001266775.1 Austrofundulus limnaeus
GTTATAAAGTAAATCTTAAAAATGTAAAATGTGTGTTACTGCTAGAAAAAAATGCAGAAAAATAGGAAGTTTTTTCTTGTTGAACTGATGTGAACAGAAAAGGAGCAGAATAAATACAGAGAAAACAGGAAAGTTAAGTAAATCACAGTAAAAGCATCACAATATATTTTAACCCTAAAATATCCTGAATCATTTTACAAAAGTAATTTATTCAATAAATAAATGGACAGAGAGCACAACCCCCCCAATGTTAGACCTAAAGTTACGCCCTTGCCTACAAAGAGCTGAAGGTCTTATAGACATCTTAAACATTTCATGGTTAAATTTTTTTAGACACATGCCCCTCAGATGGACAACTCCTGTAGTTTGGCCCTCTGGATCTTTGGCCTTGGATAAACCAGAATGATGAACACAGAATATTGATTAATATCAGAAATATTACTGATATGTATCAAAAGGTTGTGCAGATTTTGTAAAAAGATAACACATAAGTCTCCAATTTCAGCATTAGTTGAATCTTATTATCTTATATTATTTCACTTAAATATCTAATATGTCTAGTTTTATCCTCCTGAGACCCAGAAGAACCAATTTCAGATACTTGGAATGTAACTGTGGTGAAGTCGATTAAGTGCAAAAGCGGCCTGCCATAGACGTGAGCTTCCTCATGCTGCTGAAATGATCTGCAGCAGCACTCAGACCCTGACTGTTAAATTAACAGGATGGACTTAAGAGCGAGCAACCGTCCACATCTTGTTTTCATCTCTAGCTAACAAGAAAGAACTGGTTTTCAGACTCCGATCTGGGTTTTTAAAAAAAGAGAAAAAACTACGGTTGTTTCGCTATGCGTGCGCGCACGCAGGTGTGTACAGATTTTTGTTTCATGGTGGGGACAGTTATTGACCATTTCCCCGGTACACACAGCCTCGTGAGGCTAGGGTTTGGGTCAGGTGTGTACAAGGCCGGATTAACCATATGGGCAACTGGGCAATTGCCCAGGGGCCCACGGTCTCTAAAGGGCCCTGGGCAGTGAAGACACGGAAACAACGGATGCGGGATATGCGTGGACATGTCTCCCCATACTTCCTGCATCTGCGCTCTCTGTCCCCGCACTTTTCTCAGCCGAAACAACTGTTTTATCCATTATTAACATACAGTATGGTAATGCGTTTTTCTGAGCCGTCTTTGAACACACCATAAGCGTGCCATGCTATTCCTACAGATGAGATGACTGATAGGAGCTGCTGTGCTGAGCAGAGCCTCCCCGTGCAACTAAAACTTCCCACAGTTTTTACCAAACAAACCATGTAAGTTGAGTCATGCTGCTGGAGACAGATGTTAGCTAAATGATGAGTTACACATCATATAATGTTTAGCTAGTTAACATGATTAGTTGTTGTTATCTGTTGCATCCCTTGCCAAGCTAGTTTTATTAATGCTAGATAAACCCAATCATTTTTCATTTCTGTGCAGAAGTTGTACTGGCTGCTTTCCACATATTTAAAACAAATCTTCATTGCCACAGTTACAAAGAACAAGGTCAGGGAGGAGACAGACCAGATAGCCTACAGCAGCAGGGATTATAATGCAGACTTTCCTCAGGTAAGGAGAAATTATGACTATTATTCTTGAAGWGGAACAGTCTTTAAAAACTGGTGTATAGTTTGAAGGCTCTACTTTTGACATCATTTGTAACAAAGTCTCAGAGAATTAATCCCACGCATAAAGATGGAGGTTAAATCACATGACTGGATCACATGTTGTTGAGAATCCAGACAGGTATCAGGACAGGGTTTTCACAGATATTTCCAAAGTACCATTCATACTCAAAAATATGTTTTATTTTATTATTGTTTCTACTTTGGTCCAAAATAAATGTAGAATTTATAATATTTTTTTTTATTTACCAGTAGTTAAAAAAAAGAGATGATTGATAGGCTTAGTT
>NW_013953063.1:196870-199258 GCF_001266775.1 Austrofundulus limnaeus
GGCTGCCTGTCACTGTGAACGTGAGTTGAGATCTTCTCCTCATTGGTCAGTCATCATGAGGTGGGTCAGGTGACTGAGAGGGTTGTATAATGTCAAGCGTTGCTTTTGTGAAAATGGAGGACACTTCCCTCGATCTCAGTGTAGTGGGTCATGTTTACCAGATTATACTGATGTATTTTGTTTTCATAGCATCATGTGAAGGAGTGTCCTTGACAAGAGGACATAGTAGTGTATATGTAGTTCTATGGGCATTTGTACATCAAAATACACTTAGAATTTGACGTATTGAGTATATTTACTATATATTGCAATAATTTACTCTGTATTTTGCCAGACTGGTAATCCTGGGGTCGTGATGATGGGGCCCTTGAATATTGTTGATCAGGGTACAGGGAAGTGTTAATCCAGCCCTGGGTGTGTAGCGTACCTGGGAGGTTATGGTTGGCTATAGAATTGACAGGGAAATGAATGGAAGTCAATGCAAAGTTCCCATGAGGATAGAACAACAAACGTGTGTGTGCGCGGGAGGTGTGGAGCGGAGCCCTCGAGCAGAGCGCAGTGTTATTAGGAGAGATGAGWCTGTCGGTGGGCGACCATTGAAACTGCTGGATTATTTTTATGGAACATAGAAACTTTTTTTTCAGCAGGCGACCGCTCCCCCTCCCCTCGAACGATTGGTCGCACCAGTGCGACCGGACAGTTTCTTAGTCGCACTATTAGGAAATCAGGTTGCATTTGCGACCAAATTGGTCGCACTCTAGAGCCCTGCTCTAATAGCAGTAAAAAATAAATAAATAAATAAAATCAAACAAACAAAGCCAGAAAAAGAGACTACTTTTTGTTGCAGTTAATGTAAAGGCTCATTAACAGTATTTTTCACAATTTGAGTGAAAATTGATTCAGTAGTGGAAAAAAAGGAGTAAAGATACAAAACATCGCAAAAACAATAAGTTTATATGAATGTTTGTTCAAATGAACAGTTTGTACTGAGAAATGCCTAACTATTTTATAAAGTTTTCTTTGGAGAAATTTAAAGTGGGTTCAAAGCCAATCTCTGGACTTATTTACAGCAAATATGGACATTACTCATGAAAGTGTTTTCCTCAAGTTCTAAACATATTTAAACATTTTATTCTGATTCTGAAACACAAGAGTTAAACACTTTGGTCCTGGTTGGTTTCTGACACGATCAGCGTGGCTTCAGTGGTGTCAAAACTCAAACCACATCCAGGACTGCAAGTAGTTCCTCTCTTCACACATTTTTTGCAGGTGAGCTGAAGCAGTTTGCTTTAAAGTAGGTTCCCACACTGCAGTCTGCAAAACAAGTGATAAATACGTTAATATTTAAGCACAGCAGCACACATACACAACAGCTCTGTGAGTGAATAATGTTGTCTTTTGGCCCCATCAACAGAACTCTAACATGAAAATTCTTTCTTCTCTAAGTTAGTTATTGGAGAAACATAAAGGGGAAAGATCCTTTCATGATTGATTGAGGCTGGAGGATGGAACTGCAGGATGAAAAGAGGTGAGACACTGAGGAAAAGTGTGTTTATATTGCTGAGAGGACAGGAGATATTAGATACAAATTATTCATGTGCCTGCCCCACTGCATGTCTCATGAGTAGGGTCCATTTGTACCTTGAAGACAACATCAGCTCAGAAAAAAATGCTTAGAGTGACAGCCATGCTGTTTTTAATTAGATAATGTAAAGTCCATGAGAAAAGCAGTCAACCATAGATGTGTTTTTATTGGTGGAATTAAAATGTAATAAAAATGATCAACACAGAGCACATAACACAAGAACATGTCATGTTTGAATGAACTTTCAGTTTTAACTGAATTTAATTTAAATACAGAAATCTGTAAGAGATGCTTAAAAATCACATTTCCATTTCCAAGAGGAAATACAGAATATATGAATATATGTGTGGATGTAGGACCTTTAGGGGTGTCCAGTTTGTGCAGATTATTCTGGCTCTTATATATGGTAACATGGTGCTTCATGAATCAGGTTTCTTCCAGCACAGCCAGCGGAAGCTTGATAGGGTTGGGATTTTGGGAGTTGTGGGGAAGGATAAATGCCTCGGGCTTCTTGTTGTGTTCTCAACCGGCTCTTGAACAGTTATTGTGCTGAGGCAGAGCATCACCCTGTTGGAGGAGGCAGCTGATGTGGGATGGTGCTGGTGCTTTCCTTTCAAAGGTTTTACAGTGCTTCTTCAAAAGTATTCATACTCTTCAATCTTTTCATTCTCTTTCAGTTCACAACCATCCATCCATCATCCATCCATCCATCCATCCAACCATCATCCATCCATCCATCCATCCATCATCCATCCATCCATCCATCCAACCATCATCCATCCATCCATCATCCATCCATCCAT
>NW_013953063.1:199286-201774 GCF_001266775.1 Austrofundulus limnaeus
CATCCATCCATCCATCCAACCATCATCCATCCATCCATCCAACCATCATCCATCCATCCATCCATCCAACCATCATCCATCCATCCATCCAACCATCATCTATCCATCCAACATCTTCCATCCAACCATCCAACCATCATCCATCCATCCAACCGCCACCCATCCATCCATCCATCCATCCAACCACCACCCATTCATCCATCCATCCATCCAACCACCACCCATTCATCATCCATGCATTCATCCATCCATCCAACCACCACCCATTCAACCATCATCCAAATATCCATCCATCCACCCCCATCCAAGTATCCATCCATCCATCCAACCACCATCCATCCATCCATTCATCCATCATCCACCACCCATCCAACCACCACCCATCCATCCATACCCCCATCCATCCATCCATCCAACCACCACCCATTCATCCATCCATTCATTCATCCATCATCTATCCATCCAACCACCACCCATTCAACCATCATCCATATATCCATCCATCCATCATCCATCCAACCACCATCCATCCATCCATCCATCCATCCATCCACCACCCATCCAACCATCATCCATATATCCATCCATCATCCCCATCCAGGTATCCATCCATCCATCCAGGCATCCATCCATCCAACCACCATCCATCATCCAACCATCCATTCATCCATCCATCCATCCACCACCCATCCATCCACACCCCCATCCATCCATCCATCCATCCATCTATCCAACCACCAACCATTCATCCATCCATCCATTCATTCATCCATCCGTCCATCCAACCACCACCCATCCAACCATCATCCATATAACCATCTATCCATCCATCCATCCATCATCTATACAACCACCACCCATCCATCCATCCATCCAACCACCACCCATCCAACCATCATCCTTATATCCATCCATCCATCCATCATTCCATCCATCCATCCACCCATCCATCCATCCAACCACCACCCATTCATCCACCCATCCATCCGTCCAGTCATCCATCCATCCACCACCCATCCAACAATCCATCCATCCAACCACCACCCATCCATCCATACCCCCATCCATCCATCCATCCATCCAACCACCATCCATCCATCCATCCATCCAACCACCACCCATCCATCCATCCATCCATCCAACCACCATCCATCCATCCAACCACCACCCACCCAACCATCATCCATCCATCCATCCATCCATCCATCCATCCATCCATCCACCCATCCATCCATCCATCCATCCACCCATCCATCATTTGTGGTCTTTTTGGATTTGCTTTCTGCTGATATTGTCTTAATAATATTTCCACCATGAACAATTTCATGCTCACTCACATTTTGTAATAATCAAAGACCAAATCTGCTTTCTTGGAAGCAAAAAGAAAATTAAATCTGAAGAAGGAAACAATAATAGTTAAATTTTCGTAATATTACAGTATCCTAAGACTTAGAGGCTCTGATTCTCATGCTGTGGCTTCATTTATAAATGATTAGATGTGGTCAGTACTGAAATTTATGTGCATACAAGACTTAAATTGCATGTGCCAAAAAATGTTTAGATTTCAGAAACTACGCAAATCTTTTGGCATTCCTTTAAAAATTCAAAAGCTACTTGGTGTGCTGAAAAATACACTTCTATTTGGCCAGAATAAATAACTTGTGACTGAAAAAAACTTTTAATTTTTTTACACTGACATGATACTTTTAATCAACAAAACTTTAGAAGAAAAATCATTTATTAATCATATTGGTTTCTTTTTTGTTTAGCAGGTAAGATCAGAGAAAAATAAATAGATGCTGTATAAAGAAGCTCATTTTGAGACTAAGTGCGGTTAAGAGATGTGTCAGCTTGGTTGACAGATGTAAAAGTGAAACAGCATTTACTCCCAGGAAATAGAGAGGTGGGGAGATGGAGAGACAGAGACGGATGGAAAATCTAAGTTAAGCTGGCGTTGAAGGACAAATGCAGCAGGCAGCTGATCAATGGGAGATGACTAATAAAGACTCTGATTGCACATACCAGATCAGTGTGTGCTGTCCGTTTGAGTGCATAATGTAACCTGACACATCTGCACAGCTCCACTTAATGAAGACTGAGCAGCTGGTTCTGGAGGTCACAAACTGGATCTCCCAAACTCAATGAAACAAACACCCAGGTCACAACAGAACCCTGATACATACTGTATTTATAAACAGGATCCTATAGAGTTGGGAAGAAATAGCACACCACTCAGATAGGTGTATGATGGTTTTTTATATTGGTATTTCATTTCAAACTAATAAAGCACAAATGTATTTCTAACATGACTCAATGCATCCTAACTACTTTAATTTTACCAAACAGCTTGAAGTGACAAACCAGCAACATAACTTAATGTGCTGTTAAGACATTATTTCATGGCTGGTTATTTTGTACATGTCATAGTACTCTTTCTGTACACACACACACACACACACACACACACACACACACACACACACACACA
>NW_013953063.1:201784-208328 GCF_001266775.1 Austrofundulus limnaeus
ACACACACACACACACACACACACACACACACACACACACACACACACACACACACACACACACCGGACAGAAGTGCTCTAGTGGTCCTTAAGAGTCAGTTGAATAATTCAAGACAATTAAAGCCCCATCTCCCACTTGTTCTCGCTCCCTTCAGTTCTCAATGGATGAAGTTCTCTTGTTTTCTATCATTCTCCTTCTCTCATGAGCACATTGCCTTTTTTTCCTGATCTCTTTGTTCAGAGTGAGTGCATGTCGTGGTTTACTCCCATGGTAACCACACCAAGCTCATGTTTATGTTCATGTTTAACATACAAAAGAAAATCTATCACAGTTTTGCTGCAAAGTGGATCGGCAAACAAGCAAACAAACAAACAAACAAACAAACAAAACTTTTAATAATTTAAAAAGCAGAGGTCTGTAAAGTCCTTGAAAACAATTAAGTAAAAGTAAAAATGCCTTATCAGAAAATGACTGGTAACTATTTTTCAGCTTTATTCTCCATTAACTTCTTCCTTTTCAGGATGAAATTGAGGTCAGTCTGGTGCTACCTCTGCTGGCAGTATTCAACACACCTGTTGTCAATTATCTTCATGACACAGGGGATATTGGAGGCTGAGCTGAACCACAGCTCATTGTTGGGTCGTTAAATGTCATGCGGTGACTTTTCACGTTTCAATACCTTTGCAATTGTTAGGTGTCTTCAGGTAAAACAAACGTTGAAAAAGCCTACCTCTCTTCCCTCAGAATCCTTCCTGTGTTCCTGGAACTTTTTCCTACAATCTCCTGCTGAGATGATCACCACCATCGTCATCCCTCTGAAGAAGTAATCAAAGACCCGGCTCAGCTGCTCAGCCACCTGCCTGTCCATTCTCTCTTCTCATCCCAGGACACCATTCACCTTTCCAAACACAGAAACTTGAAGGCTCCCTCCTCCTCTACACACTATAGAGTTCTCTCCTCCTTACCAAACATCCTTAGTTAAATCTACTGGTTACAATTTACCTGGGAAATCATTAACCTCTGCTCTCCTTCCTCCTACAGACATTAAAAATTCACCTCTGGTTCTGGTTACTTTCTTAAAAAACACACAAACAGATATATTAATAAAAAAAATTCAGTGTTGTTGCTGAGCATGGTTTTGCTTCAGAATTTCAAACTCTGTGTACAAGTACTTCTTCAAATATGACCCAAAGTGTATGTTGAGGATGGTGATCAGCTACCATCACAACAAACCTATCTCAGTACCTGTAAAATGAACTTAGTTACAGCCATTGTGTTTGTTAGCTTAATAATCAGTAGCGACCATCTTGAATGCTGTTAACTAAAGATGTGAAATTGTTGCAGAAGTACATCACTGTTTAAGTTACTTTTCAGAATCGCAATCTAAATCCTCTGGAGGTTCATGGTATATTTTGCTAACACCACAAACAGACAGAAACATTATCACTTTGTCTTCCCCGTCAGTGGAAGGCAATAATAAGTGTCCACCTTAAACACACGATCAAGGATTAAGAATTTCTTGATGCAGTTTGTAATTCAATTTGTTCAAATATTTTTACTGCATGTCATTATCATTCTGGTCGACTACAAGTTTTTTTTTTTACTTTTTGTCACTCATCTATAACCTTTTGAGCATCCTGAATAAAATGTTTAGAGAATATCTCCTGATCTCTTTCAGTGTCTCCTTGTTGCAGCAACAATGAATTCTCCTGTCGTTGTAAAATACTGTTTATAAATTTTTCAAGAAGTTCAACTGCATTATTTTTAATACTAAATGTAAATCTGAAATATAGTATCAAGCCAAAGATACTTTAATTAATTTATTAATTTCATTTAAGAATAAAAATGAGAATTTTATACACAACAACAAAAACAATCACACTTTAAATGAAAGGAGGCAGAAGAAGAAAAAAAATCTTATATATGCCTCTTTTTTTCCTAAATTAATTTCAAGCAATAATAATCAAGAAACAAAACAAAATAAAAACTTCAATTCCTTTTCAAACAACTTTTGATATACATTATACAATTTCATATTTCTTTAACAAACTTATTTTTGTCATTCTCTTAAACACATTGAACCAACATTTTTATAATCACTTTCCAGATTATTCCACAATCTTATTCCTTGAACTGAAGTACACCGATCCTTCAAATTTGTTTGAATTGTAGGTTTTATAAACATCTCAAGTCCCTAAAACATTTTTACATTTAAACATTCAGTTATATTTTGTTAAGAGAGAAAGCTTATATAATCTTATGAGCCTTATACATAATCTGCAAGATAGTATAATCAACCAACTCATAAAATTTTAATAATTTCAATTTACAAAATAATATATTCGATGGGTGACAGTAATGTTTTCTGGTGATAATTCTAATGGCTCTTTTCTGTAAAATAAAAATAGGATTTGTGATTGTTTTACACGCTTTACCTCAGACTTCAACACAGTAAATCAAGTGTGGAACAATTATTGCATTATATAATATAAACAGTGCTTCATCATTAAATAAGTACTTTACTTTGTATAATACTGCAATGGATTTGGCTATTTTTGTTTTTAAATGATTTATATGGGATTTCAATGTTAGCTTTTCATCAATAATGACACCCCAAAACTTCATCTCACTGACTCTACAGATCAACTCCATCAAAACCGTCAACTCTGAATGGAACATCAACAGTTCTCTTTTTATTACTAAATATCATATAATTAGTTTTATCCAAGTTTAATGACAATCTATTAAGTTTGAACCATGTTTGTATTTTTACAAATTCTGTTTGCATCATTTCCATCATCCGTTCTATATCTTTACCCAAACAAAAAATCGTGGTGTCATGTGCAAATAAAACACATTTCAACAACACTGACACATTAACCAAATCATTTACATAAAAAAATAAATAACTTTGGTCCAAGTACAGAACCTTGTAGAACTCCACATGTGATATTACTGAGTTCAGATCTTACATCATTTAGTTGTACAAACTGTTTTCTATTTTTCAAATAGCTAGATTCGCACTGTAGTGCTGGACCTCTTATACCATATTTATTTAGCTTTTCAAGAAGAATACTGTGGTCAGTGGTGTCAAAGGCTTTTTTAAAATCCATATAAATACTAACACAGTATTGTTTTTGATCAACAGCTGTTGTTATTTGTTCTATCAGTTCCATGAGAGCCATTGATGTCGAATTGTTAGCTCTAAACCTATACTGACTGCTACCTAGAATGTTTTGTTTAGCAATAAATTTATCAAATCTGTACACAAAAAATTTGTTCAAAATCTTTGAGAATTGAGGTAACAAGGATATTGGTCGGTAATTGTCAAACATACATTTCTCACCATTCTTATAAAGAAGGACTACCTTAGCTATCTTCATGTTGTCTGGAAATACACCGGTTAAAACAGATAAATTACATATATATGTAAATGGCTCAATAACATGACCCGTTATTTCCTTCACAAACATCATGCCCATGTCCACACAATCCTTTGATCTTTTATCTGCAAGACTTTTTACAACATTCATTATTTCTTCTTTGTCAGTTCCATGAAGAAAAATACTGTTGGCACAACCCGTAACTGTATGGCTCATATTTGTATCTACTTTTGGTATTCTATCTGCAAGACTTGGACCAACATTCACAAAATAATGATTAAATTCATTTGCAATTTAATTCTGATCATGTACTTCATTTCCATCCTTTACAAAATATTGTGAAATACCTGAATTTACTTTATGATTTTTCAGAACACTATTCACTACTCGCCGTGTTTCTTTCATATCACTTTTACTTTTATCTAATAAATCACTGTAATATTCCTTCTTATGCTTCCTTATAACCCATACCAACTTGTTTTTATATATTTTACACCTCTCTTCTGCTTCTTTTGTTCTGGACTATAGAAAGCATGAATACAAATAATTCTTTTTTTTACAGGCATTTCTCAATCCTTTTGTCATCCATGGCTTGTCAACAGTATTTCTCTTTGTGTAATTTCTTTGCACACAACTTTTTTCATACAGATCTTCTACAATGTTCATGAAAACATCATATGCACTTTTTACATAATCAACATACACATCTTTCCAATTTTGGCTTATTAAAACATCTTTTAATTTGTCCAACACTTTTTTTGATATGTTTATTTATTTTTTCTTGATTGTAACTACTTTTGTGCTATATTAATAATTTTTATAAATAGTGAAAACTGGCATGTGATCACTTGTGATCAAAATGCCACACATTACCTCTGTGTTTGTTATATTTGTGAAAATATAATCAATTATTGTAGTGCTGTGAGTTGTGTTTCTTGTAGGTTTTGATATCGGTGGATAAAGATTTAAACTATACATTGCATTTATGAAATTATCAATATTATTGGAGTCTGTTTTATTACCCAGATCAATATTAAAGTCTCCACACAAGAAAACTGTTTTGTTAAAGGTCCTTTCTGGTAGTTCCATAATTTGATCTGTGAATACGTCTCCACTTGAGTCTGGTGACCGATATACACAACTTATTATGTTTTTAGAATTCTTATTTTCATAACTAAACCAGCATCTTTCATGACTAAACCAGCATCAAAAACTAATCAATCTGGTTTCTAACAGAAATGTTATCAAACTTGATTAAGAACCGTGTGAACTAGTGGAAATATTTATGACCCGGCACTAAAAGTGAAGAGGAGCAAAAATGTTTTTTTCAGAGTTAGGCTACAGAAATGCATAGAAGCTGACACACAGTCCTAATAAGGATAGAAATACAAACTTGTGTGCTTGTGTTTCATTTGTCTGAATTGTAATCCCACGAGTTAGTAAAAAGTTAATACAAGTTTTCAAAAGTACTCAATGAAAGTTTATCTTCAACAGATGAAATCCTGAAGTTTCTTGAAGATTACCTTCTTCAAGATGGTTGCCAAAGCTACTCAATCCATCTTGGTCAACAAAACTGGCAATACTTCAGCTTTCATTTTAATCTTTTTCAGTGAAATGACATTCAGAAGCACGCACTGCTTCTCCTGAGCCTTTGGTCCTCCACAGCCTTCTCCTAAACAAACACACCCACAAACCTTTACTAGTGTCATGTGAAAGTAGGTATCCCCAAAATGCTGTTGCCCCACCAGAGGGTCCATCACAAAGGCCGAAAAATCCATTTGAAATTAGGGGTAACATTTTACACACAGGTTAGTTCTTATGCTTTTGAAGCTCATAAAATGAGGGGTCTAATTAAGCTAGAGAGTGAATTCTACATGAATAAATATGACAACTTTGTCAAGTGTACAGCGATTTCGCTAAAATTTTATGTGGGAGTAGCTAAGATTCTCTCGCAAAACATATTCCAGGCACTAACAGA
This sequence comes from Austrofundulus limnaeus, assembly GCF_001266775.1. Taxonomy (NCBI): domain Eukaryota; kingdom Metazoa; phylum Chordata; class Actinopteri; order Cyprinodontiformes; family Rivulidae; genus Austrofundulus; species Austrofundulus limnaeus. Next base: position 207,147 of record NW_013953063.1, read on the forward strand.
TGACACAAGTATAGCATTACATGCTACATAATGTTAATTTTATGTTTTCACTCAGATACCTACAAATCTGTCATTTCTCAACATAAAATTACCTTAGCCTAAAACTCTGCAATATGCATTCCTTTAAGGGATGTCAGGCCATGATTATTGTGTTCTTATATGAGGACAAAACATATATGAAACATTATGGTCATTAGTGTTCACAACATGTTCTCACTTCCGACTCGTCAACATATTGACGCTTGGTCAGGGACCGTCTGCATACAGTTTTGACGTGTCGGGTACCCCCCTCGTGTCCGTCCTCGCCGCCCGCGGCTTTTGCGGGTTGCGCCATTTAGGGGTCTTTGGGTTGGGGGTCTGAGGTTAATATGAGGGATCGGGATTAATGGTTAATTTTAGGCAATGAGGTCGGGGATAGGCTGCATATGGCTAATAGAAGTTAAATTTAGGGTCTGGGACAGTTAGTTCTCATGCATTCTCTACACTTTCAAAAATGGTTAATATGAGGGATCAGGGTTAATGGTTAATTTTTGGTACTGGGGTCAGGGATAGGCTGTATAGGGCTAATAGAAGTTAGATTTAGGGTCTGGGATGGTTAGTTTCTTTTTAAAAAATATGACAGTGCGCTCATCCTCCTCCGCCTCATCTCGTTAAGAACTGACACGAGGGGGGCACCAAACGCTTCTGAAGCTGGATGCAGGCGGCTACCTGACCAAGCGTCAATATGTTGACAAGTTGGGAGTGAGAATGGTTTGGTGTTCAACACAAACCACATCGTTTTCATTGTTTACTGGTGTGACTGAAACAAACATCTATTTTTGATCACGTTCTTCAGCACCTTGACTTGGTTCAGGGGTCATGAGTTTCATTTTGTACAAGTGAGAGTAAAGGGCATCTATCAAACTAAAGTTCCAAATTGGAGATACAAGTGACATGTGGATATCTGTGGTATTGGACCAGTGTTTATTCGTTGTGACTCACCATCATCTTCCATCTGCTCCCCTCTTGCTCTCTGTCTCTATATATGATGGTTATGAAAGGTTGGACTTTCTCAGACTGCAGAGGCCAGCTCAATGCTTGAAGCCTAATCAAGCATGCCAGACTATTTCCCCAAACTCTCTCTCTTGTGCGCGTGCACACACACACACACACACACACACACACACACACACACACACACAC
>NW_013953063.1:209384-211378 GCF_001266775.1 Austrofundulus limnaeus
ACCATAAACAGTCAATGTAAAGTACCTCATGAATGTTAAGATGTATTTAAATCAGTCAGCTATCAGTGTCAAAAAAATTCGATTGGCTCAGACACGCTTCATCACGCATCTGGAGGATGACAGGTGCTGACAACTGCTCATGTCAACAGAATGTCTGTAATTGACACAGATTTTCCCTCATTTTGCAGGTTTACAGACATTTGGAGCAATCTAACGATTTTTTTCAAAAACTCAGCTTCTAATTTATTTTCTCTCAGAGCCTGCAGGACAATTAAAACAATAAATAAAATTAAATAAGTCAGATAAAGTTAGAAATAAGTTCACCACTCTTCTCCCCCTCCTGTTATCTGTGGCTGATCGTACCCCACCATCCCGCCCGTGTGATACGGACTTTAAAAAGTGAACCTTTTATAACATCCACGCTAGCGAGGGTGCACGCACCCAAGGCATGACTATAACCGAGCTTTTTGCTGTCATGCTCCGCTGAAATTCCTCTTGTCGTGGAGGGGTCTGTGGGTCAGGGTCGTCTGAGAAGGAAGGAGATGAATGGAGATGTGTTAACTTTTATTTAAGATTTAAGTTTTTTATTTCAAAGATCCTTATGGCGCATCAGCAGAAGCATAAATATTACTGTTAAGAAAGCTAAAGTTGATCTAAAATCTAAGTGAAATTAAATATCTGACTGTGATCATTACACAGCGTGGCTATAGTTCCTCACGTCACCATCTGTGTCGCAGTTTCCCGTCTCCAAAATGAGCGTACACATGGGTCAGAGCTGGCGTGAGGCACCGCACATTTTCACTTCAAGTTTGGATTTTATAAATCACAACCTTGGCGTGAAAAGTGGCGTACGCAAGTTTCTGGGCTTGTTTTGTGTGTGCGCAAGTTTAATAAATCCCACCCCAGGTCAAGCAAGATAATAAATAGGTGATATGGGAGATAGCATGCCACAGTTGTGAAAAAAAACCTACATTGGGGAAACAGGACGGATCTACGCCACAAGAACGAACATTAAAATGAACGTGAAAAAGAAAGGAAAAGGACAAAAAAATTGTGTTTTAAAAGACAATTTTAAATCAGCCAAAGCATATCACTTTAAATGGAAAATCATCATGGATTGGGAAAGGGACAAAGTCATCAGCAGGAAAGACTACAGACATCAGCGTTGTATCATGGAGGCAGTGGAGATAAGGAAGTGAGCCCACACAGCCATGAGTAGCTGTACAAATTGGTTTTAAAGTGAAACAGTCGTCAATCACCTCTTCTACATGGACGACATCACGAGACATTGACTCACTGACAGCAAAGACACTGAGATGCCATTCAGGCTGGAGAAATGCAGTTGAATGGTATGCAAAAGAAAAAATTATCACAACTGAATGTGAACATTGCAGATGACCAGGACAGCTACAAATACCCTGGAACCCTACAGACAAATAACAATCATGACGAGACGGCAAATCAGCGACAACCAAGTATCTACAGCAAGTAAAGCAGGTCCTGAAGAACAGCTGAATGTAGGAATAGAGTCGGAACCATCAACATGTATGCATCAAATACCCACATGGTAAACAAGCTTGGACAAAAGAGGAGATAGAAGCCACTGACATCAAGACTCAAAAGCTCCTCACAGTGCACAGAAGATCTCACAACAAGTCCAGCACCCTGAGACCGGTCACTAAAGCCCCCTCTCCACTGCCACGTCTGTAGTTCTCCTTGGTTCAGCCTTGGCCAAATGTGTCTTGAAAGGGTTTTTCTTTATTACATTTCATTAAAGTTCATTGTGTGTGTATCAAATAAAGTTTTGAGTACTTACAAATGTTTAGTTCAAGATGTGTTTTCAACAGGAACATGATGAGCCAGCCGGATGGGAACTGCACCCAAGGCCATTTTGTAAGATAAGGTTGGTCTAGCTGCCAAAGAAACTGCTCGTGAGCAGTTTCTGTAAGATTAGGTTAAAATTAATTGCCGAAACCATCATTTCTCCACATTCC
>NW_013953063.1:212204-215340 GCF_001266775.1 Austrofundulus limnaeus
CAGTTTACCCTTAGCAAAAAGTAGTAAATGCAAGTAATTGAAATAATTTTTCTATTATCTCTATGAAGTAATTTTCTATTCACAAACACATTGGCCCAATCACCCCTTGCAGCTAACAAGTTGAACTCCCCTCTCCCTCCCTCCACCTCTGTCTTCTCCCTCCCCTCTGCCGCCGACATCTCTGATATCATTAGCAAGTGTAAGTCCTCATCCTGCCAGCTCGATCCATTCCCCACTGCTCTTGTTAAATCTTGCCTCCGGTCTCTGCTTCCTATCACCAGCATTATCCACTCCTTGACCTCTGGTATTGTTCCATCAGCTTTTAAATCTGCAGCCATTAGCCCCATCATCAAGAAACCCGGTCTCGACCCAAGTAACTTCAGTAATCTTCGTCCAATCTCTAACCTGCCCTTCGTTTCCAAGATTCTGGAAAAAGTTGTTGCCAGTCAACTCCACTCTCACCTTTCCAACAATAACCTTTATGAGGAGTTTCATTCTGGTTTTCGCCCCCACCACAGCACCGAAACCGCCCTCAGAAAAATCACCAACGATCTCCTTGCTGCTGACTCTGGACTCCTGTCCATCCTCATCCTCCTTGACCTAAGGAGGATGAGGATGACCTAAGGCTCTCTTTAGCCTCTGTTCRCCCGCTGACCTCTGTCCGTCGGCTCGTAGTGCTCAGGGGAGTTTTCTCAGTACCAGCTGGCCGGTCTGCTGCAGAGGAACCGGCTGAACCAGCGCTTGGAGGGGGTGGAGCGAGAGATGAGAATCCTTACATAACTCCTGACAGAGAAACATAAAAGTGATGCTCGAACAAAAAGGATAAATATTTTTGACCTCCTTCAATTAGTACTCWCTGTAATGTGCGAGCTATGAGGGCTGGAAACCTGCCCAGTAAGAGAACCCAGAGTCAAATAACTTCGGAGCACGGGAATTCGTCTCCGTTTATTCATAGAACTCTCCTCTCTTTCTCTCCATACAGGGGAGGAAAAACAAAAAACTGTCAGGGTCAACAAGAGTGCCGCCCTTTTTTCAAAGTCAAAGCACACAATATAAAACTCTCTCGTTTATACTATTACAAAAAGTCACTTACGATGGTGCAGATTCTCAAATCTCCAACAACTAATTCAAACCTCAATCTTCAGCAGGATGGTGTGTCATCTGTAGGTGCCGAAGAGCTCAGTCCCTCACTGGTCCAGACTGCYGGTTCCAGACCAGTTGAAGAGTTCCGCCTGTTCACCATCTGACAAGAGACACACACACAGCCACGTTAGGTACAGAAAACAAGGACACACCTAAACTGCAAAATAAATAAATAAATAACACAAAGGTGCCAGTTAGTGTATAACAAACTAAGCTGGTCTAAAGTGTAATAAAAAAAAAAAACATACAGACAAATTGTGACAAGTCTAGAGGAGACAACTTTTTATGCAAGCTATATAAATATAAATGTATGTCTACCTTAGTGGGACTTCTGACACTGAGAGGAGGAACCAGGGTCTCACAGGTGGGCAGTATGAGGTTGATGAGGCGCAGGTAGGTCTCCAGATGATCATCAGTCTTTGTGGATCTGTTGTTGGACTTGATGATTTTCATGTGAGAGAAAGCAGGCTCCAGAACTCTCCATCCATGCAACTTGTTGCTCTGGATTTGATCCCAATGTCATTTTGCAGAGTCAAAACCTTATTTTCAACACCAGAGCAGTCCAGCTGAAATATGGACACGAATTTGGACACGGTCATCCATCTTGGTGGACAACTGCACATCTTTATAGCAGCCACAATCTCACTTTTATTTTTAAAATCACGGAAAAGCACGTTGACAGCATCAAACGCTTCTTTCATGACTTAGTCATCGCTGAAAGATGTTTTTTTTGTGTTGAGGCAGGTACGGGGCTGTATCAGCAGCCTTACCTTTGCTTCTGTGTTATTCTGAGCTCAATTAGGAGGGGAAATCCGCCTCGTAGTGTCTGTGCATTGTTTTGAAAGAAATGCAGTTCCACGTTATCCTTTTTGGACAAGCCAAGGCAGCGCTCGAATTACATATGAGTCCTCTTCCCACTCCAGGTGAAAATAATAAGTTTTTGTTTGCTTGTTAGCTGTCTTTCGTTCATTTTTTTCTGCCTCTCTGCTATGTTGTGAACATGTGACTCTAAAGTCTCGCGAGATCGTGGTCGGGGTGAAAACACGCGAGACTGGTCACGTCTGGCGAGGGGGAGCACGTTCAAGAATGCAGTGTTAAACGTTGACAAGGGTGTGTTGAAGACTACAATGTTAAACAAACGTTGACAAGGGTGACTGTCTTCTTTAACACAGTGGACTCCCCTCAGTTGCTTCACAATGACATCCTCCCGGATCCGCTGCACTTTTCAGGGATTTTGTCCATTGGTTGTCCACATTCTTCCAAAACCACACATCAACATTACAACTCTCCATCAGTACCTCGTTCTTCAAATTACACCCCCCCCCCCCCCGCATCTGATTTTTGCAGGAATGTGGCATTTTGCCATCCAATCAAAAGGTGTTTCATGCATGCTTTGGAATGTGCAAACTATTACTATTTTTTATGAACATGTGTACAACTTAACATTGTAAAACATGTCAAAGTTTTTTTTTTCATCATATGCACATACTTGGCGGCATGGTGGCTCAGTTGGTAGACCTGCTGCCAGAGTTGTAAAGTAACTAAGTACAAATACTTCTTTATTGTACTTAAGTAGAATTTTTGGGTACTTGTACTTGAGTAATTGTTTTCAGCCTAATTTTTACTTCTACTTCTTACATTTTCACACAGTTATCTGTACTTTCTACTCCTTACATTTTTTTAAAAAAGGCAAGAAGTAGAAAGTCGTTACTTTTATTTAATTTTTGCTTGTTTTAATTCCAGCTTGTTACTGTAAAAAAACAAAAACAAATACTATCATATAAACTGTGCATCCTAGGTAGAGTGAATTTGATTGTGGTTGAATGAGAATTATAAATATATAAAATTCTGATACCGTATTAGTTTGTACACAAAAAACCATGTCACACTGGACATAGCAGACATATGTAGCCTAGTACGAAGATGTGGCGGGAGGCAGGTTGGTTGATTGGTTGGTTGGTTGGTTGGTTGGTTGGTTGGTTGGTTGGTTGGT
>NW_013953063.1:216018-217518 GCF_001266775.1 Austrofundulus limnaeus
ACCCAATAAAGGTAGTTTTACTAACAGCAGTTTTTCTTTTGTACCGTAATTACCACGTAATTACATGGTAATAAGGGAACCGTAAAAGAAAGCATTACTGGACATTTCTCATATATTCCTTGTATCCAAAAACGTGTTTGGACACCAAGATGAACCGTCCCTGTAGGCTCTGAAGCCCCATTATGCTGCGAATGTGTGTGAATGAATAATGTAAAGCATATTTGAATGTCCCAAAAAGGCCTATATAAGACAGTCTAGTATTATCATTTAGTTATTTTTATTTATCCTTTATTTATACAGGAAGATCTCTTGAGACTCATTGTCTCATTTACAAGAGAGACCTGTTACATCCACCATAACAAAGTAGCATAAAAACAATGATAAAATTTACTTAACACTTCTAAAAAACAATACATACATCATCAAAAAGGGTTTTCATTGAGAACAGGTACAGGTGCTTACAGACAAATTTTCAAATCTGTTTATTAAAATCTTAAACTCCCCAAGTGTGACCAAATTGGAGAGCTTCACATCCTGCTGAAGCTTGCTCCAGGTGTTGGGGCCAGTAAAGGAGAAAGCTTTTTTGCCAAGCTCAGCATGCACTGAAGGAACACTGAACGTAATAAAGTCCTGAGAACGAAGGCTGTGTTGATTTTTACATGAAAAATAACATAAGTACGGTGGAACCAGTTGCAGGATGGATTTATAAATGAAAGTGTACCAGTGCGAGTATGTAGAAGGTGGAATGGTGAGTGAGGGCTTTGCTACCTGTGATAAATCTAAGRGCTCCATGACAGACAGCGTCCAGCAGACGTAATGAGCTGCCAGAGGCTTTCATATACACAATATCCTCATAGTCTAAAACACTCATAAAAGTGGCAGAAACAAGATCTGTTCTAGCATTTTTTGAGAAACAACTCTTGTTTTGAAAAAAGAAGCCTAGTTTTAACTCAAGTTTTTTTTAAGCAGGAAAGGTTGAGTTTTCATCCAAGGTGATGCCAAGATATTTATAAGATGTTAAGTCTATGGGCACACCCTCTGTGGTAGTAATAGAAGGAAGAAATGCAGGCACCTTCTTGTTAGAAAATAGCATGATCTCAGTCTTACTTGCATTCAATAACAGTCTAAGTTGTAATAGTTGAGACTGAAAYCTGTCGAAAGAGGACCGTAAGTGCTCAAAAACAAGGGCAACTGAATTTGCYCGACAATAAATTACTGAATCATCTGCATAAAAATGCACAGCTGCATTTGTAAGATCATGGCCCAAATCGTTAATGTAGATAGTAAACAGTATAGGTCCTAAAATAGAGCCTTGTGGAACCCCTCTAGAAATGTCCATAAAACTTGAGGTTTGACAGCCATATTGAACACACTGTTTACTGCCAGTCAGGTCATTTAGAAACCAACCTATGGTCTGTTCAGTAAACCCTATGTGCAAAAGCCTTTGACATAAAATCCCGTGATCAACCGTGTCAAAGGCTTTAGACTAGAGCTTTAGAT
>NW_013953063.1:217600-219350 GCF_001266775.1 Austrofundulus limnaeus
GACATAAGGCAACAAACTAGTTCTGATAATTACATAAACATTAATATTTGTTTCTCAGAACAAACATCTTGTTTTTGAGTTATTACAAGAAAAAGTCTTGTGCTGAAAAGGAAAATCCATCACTGTCCTTGTCTCAAGTTTACCTGATGCATAATGGATGTGAGCTGCAGTCGTTCTTGCAGGTGGGGACAGACTGATCAGTTTCAACTGTGACTAACCCCTCTGTTCGTGGTTCAGCACCGACAGCAGGAACTCCCAAATCAAACACAGCTTTAGTTGCTTAGATTTGGTTCCAGGCAGCTCTATGGGTCAGCTCGGCTGCAGATTGAAATGTGCTGAGCAGCAGTCTGTACCCTCAGCTCTTGGTGTCAGTGTTGTCCTGTTCAGCCTGCAGGCTGCAGGTTTGTTTCTGTGTTTCTGGAGCATCTGCAAATGTTGAACGCTTGAACAAGTCCAGCACTGACTGCAGAGAACCTGCCGTTCACTGTGAAGTAAACCATTRAAACTCTGCAGCTGCTCAGTTGTTCTGTAAGTGGATAACTTGGACTTTATTGATTCAGAACTTTTTTGAACAGCTTTGTTCCACATTTTATGATAACTAACCCTCCCGTCTCTCTTGTTGCCTCCCTCTCTGCACCTCCTTCACCCTGCTGTACCAGTTTGTGTACTGAATCAGCATTTCAGACCAGTATGCCGCAGGCCTGCAGAAAATCAGACCACCAACCTAATTATCTTCTTACAGATACTCACTCTCTCCCCTTTCCCTGCCTCTTTGGCCCCATCCCACAATTTTCTCCTTTTTTTTTTTTTGTCTTTATCTCTACCCATTTTGTCTCAGTTCAACGTGCCAGTAAATTCTGCAGTTTGGCTGRTAGCCAGATATAAGTTTCAGAGGGAATAAACTTAAATGCTTTTATTATCAGCTCTAAACATCCTAATGAAAATAATTACAGTTACACATGCTGCACATTTTTCAGGTGAAGAAGTTCAAAACAAAAGCTTGAAAATATCGAGGAACAGCATATTTTAAATTTMACAGTTGACACAAAAATGCATCTTGATGACAAAAGTAAAACARGACCCTTTTGTTTTTCTTGCAGTTTTTACCTTACTCATTTGTCCTTTTTATATAGTCTTTAAGTCAGTGAAAGAATCATTTACTTCAGCTGATGTTTGTGGTCTAAATATCTGCTGACATGGGGAAAACAGGAGTTTTCTTCTTAGAAGCYAGTCTTGGCCTTTCAAGTCTTGAAAAATGCTTTTCTATAATGTTAATTATAGCATTCCTTAAATGAATGTATGCCTATATACCAGCTAATTCTAATAATAACAATTATAATACTATTTATTGTAGAGAATGTTTGACACTCAAGGACACCAAATAAAATAAAGGGTACAAGCAGAACAAACATCTAAAACAATGACATGCACAACTAAAACATGCATAAATCATCAAAATGCCATAACATGCAACTTAAGTTGCTGCTTTTTTCTAATAAAAAGATCAACTCCAGGCAGTAATTGCATGCTGCAAAAACAATCTGGAGCTGGGCAAATTTTGAGCAGAAATTCAAAAGAGGAAAAAAAGACAGGAAAAAAGCTGAGTAATGATTTGAGGATCAGTGAAGCAGCGAAGCCGCCCACAGACATCAGCTAACAAGAAGAGAGGCCAACAGCAGAAGAACTAGGAGCTGAGTGAGGGAAGGATAGAACTGAAACCTCGCGGCCAGTTGTTCAAAAAATGTAATCT
>NW_013953063.1:225886-228035 GCF_001266775.1 Austrofundulus limnaeus
AAAAAATCACAGAGAATCTGATTACAATGTTTTCATTGTGTTTTTATGTAAATCACTGTTTTTATTTTACTGTGAACCCAGTAATATAATTGTGGATTTTTCCTGAGAAAATCTTTCATTTATCTGGACTAACAGAAGGTTCAGAACTGATTTATAAAACAGAAATGTTTGTAGCATTTTTCTCATTCAATTTATGATTTTTGATGGACACAACTTGTTGATATGACTGTTTGAAAAAAAAACCCAGATTCATTTCAGACTTCTGTTAAGGATCTTGCATGACCCTTTGTGCTTCGAATTAGCATATCAATCATCACCATGGCGCCTCAGAAGACAACTGAAGGAATTTACATTACCAAAAGTTCCTGTCCCAACCCCCATAAGGACAAGCCTGTTCACTCTCTTCAAAGGAAAAGGTTGTTGTCAATAATTGCTCCTGCCAGGACCCTTCCAACATGACTGAGAACAAAGGACCCACATTCTTCATTAAAACGTGAAAAAAAGAGGAAAGATGAAGGAATCTGTATCTAATGTTTTTTCTGCCTTATTTAAAAGAATGTCATTTAAACCATTTTTCTTACAGCAAAGAACTAAAAAGGTTCATAAAGGATCTATTAAGTTTTGCTTAGTTAACTATTTATTGCTGTGTGTATTTTGGTGTTAATTGTTTTGATGAAATGTCTTTCTGAAAAAAGATGTTTCTTTAAACTGTGTGATTGCATGAGTTAACCTTAGAATCTTAGATTTGAATTTAACTAAATAAACATTCTTATTTTACTGATGTAAAGCAGATGGCTCTCCCTTTAATTAGATGCAAGATAATTAGACTGAAACACCCCTGAAGAAATGTTTTCCCTCCAAACATCTGATTTGTTAAAAACTTTACCAAAGTTTTTCAATTGGCTAACTAAAACCTTGACTCCGCCCATAACAGAGGTTTTAAAGGTTAGTACACAAAAGAGAGAAAATAGAGAAGACCGCAGACAGACGAGTGTACAGCTAAAAACCAGAAGCAGCAACTCCCCTCTTGCCAAGCCTTCCCCGTGCTGATCAGTATGGGAAGGAGGAGGAGGGGGGGGGTCATTCAGCCTCTCCGCCATTTTGACTCGTATAGCTCGTTCAACCCACTTCGACTCTGCCCTTGAGTTTTGATTTTTAAAGGAGTCAAATAAATAAGTTAATGGTAATTCAACCGTCGCTTTAGTCCYTTTTTCTARAAAGTGAAGATCAAATTGAGTCTTGAAGCCACTTGTGAAGAACCAGACCCAAGTCACCAGAGGAAGAACTCCTGTTCTGACCACGGGACCAGTCGAGTCTACCAGGCGAGACGGCCTGACAGCAGTTCGCATGAAGAGCCTGTCTGGAGAACCAAGCTCCAGAGATGGTCTTCCACAGCTGACTTCAACCTCCTGGTACCCACACGGCAGAACACAAAGAAAAGGTGAACACTTGTCTTGGTGAAACACACACAGGTGCTCAGACGTAGATTTGATTTTTATCTTTGTAGGAGAGTTGGTAAACTAAACTTTCTCGACCTTAATTTAACTAGGAACCCTTAGTTAAACCACAGAAACAGCTTATCCAACCTCACCTCCCTCAAAACCACTTCTCAGTGTTTATTTTTGTTATACGTTGTTCGTTTTGTTTGTCTGTTTGTCCATTCATTTGTGATAACAAACTCCCTCYGTTTACCTGGTTCAAATACAGTATGTCATCATTCATTCATTGCTTGCCATAGTTGTAAATACATTTAATCTGTAAATAAATGGCCCGTGGAGAACGTGCCAATTTAAGCTAATCTCAATTTTTCTTTGTGTCTTGATGAGATATTCTGATTTTGATAAGACAAGAACTCAGATCAATGTGGGTAAATTTATTCTGAGACTGATTACAATAAAGTACAGTTTTTCATCTCTTTCCTGGGTCAGTATCTGATCGAATTAAGGATGTGGTGCTCCGAGAAATTCACATGAACACATGAACACATGAACACATGAACACATGAACACATGAACACATGAACACATGAACACATGAACACATGATCACATGATCACATGAACACATGAACACATGAACACATGATCACATGAACACATGAACACATGAACACATGAACACATGATCACATGATCACATGAACACATGA
>NW_013953063.1:232159-233284 GCF_001266775.1 Austrofundulus limnaeus
TCCTTACATTGGTAATGTCTGACTGGACCTCGTGTCACTTTATGTTCAACAAATTGGGCCCTGAGGTCAAAAAGGTTCAGAACCTCTGTGTTAATGTACATCTGCCTTCCACTAATACTGTCTTGTTTCATCCCATATGTGACTTCCTTACTCCAGAAAGATGAGGACACAGATAAAACCAAATGTATATAACCATAAGTGTTTCTGTGCATGCATAATTCTGAGCAATATTCAACAATGATGTCAATAAGTTCTACAAAACAGTATTCAGTTTAATTTACCTAATGCAGAAATACAAATTACTGAAGTTTAAAGAAATTGTTTCTATTAAGTTAATAAAGTTATGAACGATCCTCAGCTTGTGATAGCTCTTTGAATAAACTCAATTTAAAAAAGTGATTGCAAGACTTGTTCTGCTTTTCATACACTAAAACTGATGGCTTATTTTGATAACTTTGACCAAAGCTGTCAAGTGAAATAAATTTGACAAAATACTGGGTCAAAAAATTTGACCCAGTCACAGACAATCCTTCAGTATGCGGTTTGCAGCAGAGTGTGAAGCAATGGGATGAAAGTCCACTCGTCGATGCRGTGATTCTCCACCGGACAAGGGTGGAATCCCTCCTCTGGGGTGGGGGGAGTTTTTGCCTCAAGTGGAGGAGTTTCAGTTTCTCGGTGTCTTGTTCACGAGTAGTGATAGGATGGAGTGGGAGATGGATTGATGGATTGGGACCTCATCGGGCGTTGCTTTGGTCAGTTGTGTTAAAGAAAAAGTTGAAAGGCAAAGCMCTCAATTTACTGCTCTGTCCATGTTCAAACCCTCCCCTGTGGTCATGAGATGTGGATCAAGACCTACAGAAAGAGATCCCAGATATAAGCAGCCAAAATGAGTTTCTTTGCTAGGGCAGGCTCAGCCTAAGAAGTAATTTGAAGATCTCTGTCATCTGGAGTAGAGCTGCTGGTCCTCTGCATTGAAAATAGTCAGTTGAGGTGGTTTAGGCATCTGATGCCACCTGGATGCAGTGCTGGCTCTAGCCATTTTGGTGCCCTAGGCGGGTTGAAGCCCCCCGTCCCACCCACCCCAATTTGAACCCCTAAAAACAAGTTTGACAGTGTAAGGTACTA
>NW_013953063.1:233547-235441 GCF_001266775.1 Austrofundulus limnaeus
ACACACACACACACACACACACACCCCCTGGGTGCGAGTTGTATGAACTTTTTGCAAAATTTATGGATTTTTGAGGCTTTTTATACAGGTAAACGTCCGAAGAGGTTGACATGTTTGGGACAACAAAATACAGACTTGTTGTTATTGAGTTTGTCAAAATGAACCACTACCTGAGAGGCACTACTAGCCCCTCCCCCGTCAGAGTGTCGGAGCAGGACGAGTCAGTGCAACGTCAGGATGGGGGCGATTGCTGCATTGGGGGGGGCGAGGTTATGGGTAGAGTAGTTTATTTTTCCTGTAATACTTCATTATAGTTTTTTAAGACAAAGCTAATTGAAAGAGGCGCRGAGCAGAGTTACAACCAGGGATTACAAATAATTACTTTTTTCTTCTGCAGTTTGGTGCCCCCTCCAGCAGATGCGCTCTAGGTGACTGCCTAGTTCGCCTATGCCAAGAGCCGGCTCTACCTGGATGTCTAACTTTAGAGGACCCAGGAAAGTCGCAGGAATTGCTGGAGGGATGATGTGTTCTCTCTGGCCGGCCTCACCCCCAGGATGAGCTTGAAAGTGTCGCTGAGGAGAGGGACAGTTGGGTTTCCTTCCTAGACCCGTTGCCTTTGCAACCCAACTACAACTAAGCAATAGAAGATGGATGAAAACAACATTAACTGGTAGCTAAAGTTGTAATTTTCCTATCCACTGTCTGATGCTCAGGATGGGAGACTGTGACTTTATTTCTCTGCTTATATTTGTGTTTAACTTCTAAGTCAGATGTCATGCACCTGCAGACAGGCAATCCAGTCTGATTGGTAGTTCAGAGTCAGCGAGCTAAGTAAAAGATCTCCCTGTAATGAAGATGGTTACAGATCAAGTCTAGATCTGTCTAAACACTAAAGTATTCATGGGCTGATGTGGAACTTCATATGAGCGTTGAGGAGGCAAGAAGAGGACACAGGCTTTGCTTTTAAACCCTCACCTGCTCAAAGCACCTGCTGTCTGACATTCAACATCAAAGTGTAATGAGAGAGGACATGAATAAGTTAGGCCCAGACTGACCTGCCATGATGAGCAATTTAGTTTAAAACACACTCAGGCACCTGCGGGAGAGAGCAAATTAGCATTTTAAATAGGGACAAATATAGGCCTTTATATTGTGTGTTTTTTCTAGATCCACAAGCTTCTCACTTGCAACACATTGGTGCAGTTCGTGAAGTCTAAAGTATTGACACAACATTATGCTCTGCTCCCACGCTTCGTGTTCTCTTTATAAATAGAGTGTTGATGCTGAGTGCAGCTGGAGAGCACTTCTGAGAGAACTTAAATCTGACACAACACAAAGAAATCTCTGTGCTTCACATTACTCCTACATAGCTGACAGGACTTAATTCAATTCAATCCAAGTCAGTTTATTTATATAGCGCCAAGTCACAACAATTGTTGTCTCAGGGCATTAACGTACTGCAAAYGTATTAGGCTACCAGTTTACTGAAGGCCGAATTAAATAATGGACTACTCAACAATCCCTTATTTAATRAAGCCTTCAGTATACTGGTAGTCTAATACWTTTGCAGTAGTATGAAGTAAATAATGTACAAAGTAGCAAAGAGTAAAAAGGTTATTAGTACACAAAACCCTGTACTTAAAGGGACCCCCGATTAGTCGTCACATTAGACTTCATTTAATAAACATTTATTTTAACTGTAAAACAAAGACTGTAAAAATACTGTAGGATGTTTACTTTTTTATAATTTTTAAACTAAAAGTTTAAAAATATATTACACGGACAGGGCCATTTTTTTACACACAAAGCATTCTGGGTAAATGTTGACGTTGATAGGTCCTCGGTGCGAGGCTGCTAGCGAGCTATTTCCACCCTGAAGGTTAATCTTGGACAA